>NC_058411.1:3615242-3717029 GCF_002201575.2 Neomonachus schauinslandi | reverse complement strand
CTTCTTCTTCTTCTTCTTCTTCTTCTTCTTCTTCTTCTTCTTCTTCTTCTTCTTTTTTTTTTTCCAAGACACTAAGACATGAGCAGAGCATCAGAATGGCATGGGACAAGAACTGTCTACCTCTAGGGCGGGCGCGTGCAGTACTAGCAAAAGAGAAGGGGAGAAAAATGCACCTAGCCCCAGAGATTTAAAAGCTGAGCTGGGATATTTGGTTCTAAAATGTATGCACCGCCCCCCTCCCCATGCAACTAAACCCAGAATTTTATGTCACTGCATAGAAGAGTGGCTCAAAATAGAGAGGGGTTATGGAAAACTGAAGAAATCAGCGTTTTTGCACACCTGAGGCTTAACAACACCACCCCGCTGTGACTGACACGCTGGGGTGGACAGGGAGGCTCCCAAGCCAGATGACCCACCTCTGGAACCTGCTCTGCCGGCCACTAAGTACTGTGTGACACTGAGCAACCACCTGCCCTCTCTGTGCCTGTCTCCGTTTCCTCATCCGTAAAATGGAGCCAGTAACAACATCCGACCTACTCTTGGTTGAGAAGCAAGCAGGTTAATACAGGTACAGTGCTGGGGACCATGGCTGGTCTGCAGAAAACACTCCTTTATATTCAAGTGTCCACACAACCGTAGGTGAGATCACGTTGGAATTCCTTCGGCTGGGCTCTCAGGCCCCTGGTCCTGGGAGTGACCTGCCCAGTAGCATTTACTAGCATTTATGGAGGCCTTTCCCCCCACAACCTTCCCATGAAATAGGGTGATGATTCCTGTGTCACAGTGAAGCTAGTGGAGACACACGGGTACTAAGCAATTTGCCTACACAGCCAGAGGAATAGAGCCAAGACTCAAAGTCTCACCTGTCCAGAGCCTACCTGTCCTGACCACAGACTTGACACGTCTGCGCTGAGAGAGCGTGGAGTCCACCAGAGCCCAGCGATGTCATCATTGCAAGAGAACTATTTGCAGAGCTCTTGGAATATGAGATATCCGTGAGTAAGAACAGCAATTTGCACAAATAATTTAGCCACATGCATTCTGAATGCTCCTCCTGTGAAAGCCGCATGGGGAAAATCAAGAGGCAGACCCTCCAGGCATGCGGGAAAGTAGCCTCAGGGACAGCAACTCGGGGCCCATTTTCTCCTTCTGGGGGTGACACACTGAGGCCGAGAGAGAGCAGAGGTGGAGATCCCCAGGAACCACCCTGCTGTGGGTCATGGTGGGGACTGAGACCCACGGGGTGCAGGGCCTCTCCAGCCAGGACCCGGCTCGGGGGAACACCCAGGGATGCCCCAAATCAGAAAGCAGGAGAGTGCTCTCTGCTCTGCACTCTTTCCAACACATTGTATTTCAACCATCAAATGTTTCAGCCAATCTGCAGAAAATACATTCCTTCCACAGGGGGTGAAAGCTGGCTCCCTTCGTTAGCAGAAGGCCCTTCTCTGCACCTCCCCCCTGGCTCCCACAGCTTCCCTTCCCTTCACCCTATATCTGGAATTTACATAATCACAGGCAAATAAAATGAGAAAAGCACGCTCTTTCATAACGGGCATATTCTGACTGTTATTATTCTTCAGGCACATTAGCTGCTGATTATAGAGATTAGTCAAAACCATGATTCTGTTGATTGTGAGGTGGGACCGATTTTTTCTTTTTAACAAGGAGAAGAGCTGTTGTTTCGATGGCAGAGAATCACATAAAATGGTACTCGCAGGGGAACGAAGTTTCTGAGAGTCACGTAATTGTCAGTTTCTCGGCAGTGTTAGGCGTCCCAGCCTTTCAGCTCTTGCCTGTCTGGTCAAATATTGTACCCTAAAATTGATTAACTTTTACTGCAGATCAACCTCTTCCCTGTGAAAGTACCTCCAACATTAAAAGATCCATGATTTTAGACATGTTTGTGTGTGTGTGCACCATGGAAGAAGTACATACCTCTCTAGAAAGAATATTTGAGTGCACAGGTTTTGAACAGAAGAGATGCTCATTCTGTCCCAAGAGCTTTACAGGGGGCTCCAACCGGGGAAAGAACTGTGCTTACCTGCTCAGGGTGGTTAAGAGCACCGGGCCAGACCTCAGTGCTCAGAAGGGTCAAGTCCAGAGCCATTAGAGCAGAGGGCTCCTCCCTGAGAGGTACCTGCAAAAACCTCTCCCCGAAGCATCTGCAAAAACCTCTCCCCTTGAAGCAGCACCCACCCTGCTTCTCCCTGGATGAATTCTGTGGTTCACAACTGGACTGGGAGCGATGTGGCCAGCTAGGGGACGTTTGGCAACGTCTGGAGACAGTGTGGGTTGTCTCAACACCATGAGAGGTGGTGTTTACTACTGGCATCTGATGGGCGAGGCCAGAGATGCTGCTAAAAGTCCTACAGTGCACAGGACAGCTCCTACAACAAGGAATTCTCCCCAAATGTCCGTAGTGTTGCAGTTGAGAAAACCCAGTCTAGTGGATCGGAAATCATGTGAGATTTTTAATAGGTAACCACGGGGAGTAGAGGGGCTACATTTGAATCCTTTCCCCCCAAATGCCCAACAGGAGTTAAGGGCACATAAAGACCTGTTTCCTTCATTTCTCATGACGCTCCAGATCCATGATGTCATTTTGGGTAGAATTAAAGAAGAACAAAGCAAAAACTGTACAATTCATTACACCTATATGTCTGAATTTAGCAAGAATTTCCAAACAAAAAGATCCCTCCCTCAAAATGTATACACACAAACCTTTAGGGCTGCAGATAATATCGCCAAAGGTCTTTTGATGTGATTTCTTCACATACTAGCCTATATCCCAGCTGTTAGGTCAGGAGAAATCTGATGGAATATTTCACTACCTTCTTTCTAGATCCTCTCTTAGGTTTTGCTAAAATATGACTGGTACTCATTGAAATACTAGTAACTACTCTAGGAGACAATATTCCATGAGACTATCTCATGACTATTACAGAGCATGTTATAGCAAATCAGTTTTCTTTCTTTTAACATGTTGGAGTAAAAAAAAAAAAAAAAAAAAGCAACTTAATTATGTGCCCCAATCCTCAAAGAATTAAAGAATTTCATTTGAGCATCGCTTATAACAGGATGTTGGCAAAGTTTTCTGTAAAGGGTCAGATAGTAAATATTTGGGGCCTTGCAGGTCACATGACCCCTGTCGCAACTGCTGGGCTCCGCTGTGGTGGCTCAGAGCCGCCAGCGGGTGATGCGAAATGAATGGGCTTGGCTGTGTGCCAATAAAACTTTATTTACAAGAACAGGCTGTGGGAGGGACTTGGCCGACTCCTGTCTTACAACACAGATTTCCTGAAAATAATGCATATAGGCAAAAAGAGTAGGGGAAAGTTCGGGAAAAGCCACTGCGAAGTACCAGCGATCATCCTCACGGTCTGAACGACAGCAGCTGTGAGCAACTGGCGGCCCATCCAAGGGGACCAAGAGGCCTGCCGGCGGCGGGCTGAGGGACACACGGGAACGTGGAGGAAGAGGAGTTGTGACCCCACTGGTTAGCGGTCTAGGGCGACTCCCCTGTCAGCTGCACGCTCTGCTCAAATTCGGAAACTGCCCTTCCCTCCTCACCAGCGGAGGAGGTCACTGGCCGTGGCGGGGCTTGGAGGCCTGGGGGACCCCTGTGACGTGGCCAGGGGCAGTCACCCGCCTGGCGGGCCGCTCAGGTCAGGGGAGGCGCGTGCGGGAACCATGAGCCGCGGCAGGAGGGGAAGCATCTGAAGCCGCGAAGAACTGAAACAGTCTGTCCGACACTTAGAGGTGTCGCGCGCGGCCCCAGCTGCTTTACGGCAACTGCCACGTCCCCTCGGCCGCGGCTCCACGCAGGGGGCGCCGCAGCCCGCGCTGTCGCGGGGGAGCCGCGCGGCCCTGGAGGCCACGCCGTGGGCTAGAGGTCGGCAGCCAGGGCTGGGACGCGAGCTGGGACGCGGGCCAGGGCCCCTGCGCCCAACTTCCGCCCAGAGCTCTCGCCCCCATGCTTAGTCAAGGCGATGTACACAAAACATGAGTTTGGCTGTTCCTACCAATTTTAGGAACTGTCCCATCAACTCCCACACTTCAGTGGTTGAAGGTCGTCCCGTGGCCAGAGAACATTCTCAGGCACAAAGAGGGACACAGGTGAGGTGCCAGCAGCAGCCACTGTGAGCGCAATGGTACCCACCGGCCACACGGGCGGGGGCGGGTTGTGGTTCGGTGTTCGCAGGGCCTACCTTGTCCCCAGGACCCGGAGCTCCCGCACCGCAGAGCCCGCCAATTCATCTCGTATCTCCCGGTGCCTGGCAGGTTGGAAGTGTCCAGAAAACATGGTGAGTGCGTGCCCAAATGGGTCTGTGGCAATGAGACACGGGCTAGGTCTTTGGGGGAGAGAGGCCAGAGTGGGCTTGGGAAAGGAGGAGGAGGGGGGGGCAGGCGGGGTGCGGTGCCCCCCGCGGCCAGGCCTGCCTCCGTGTCTCCCCTCGGTCTCCCGCGGGCCCTCTGCCAGCAAACCTCCCCATCGGCCCAAGCTGGTCTCTGGGAAACCACGCCTCACCTAGCAACAGCTGCTACGGAGTGCGCCTTCCTGATACTCCAACAATAAAGCGCCAACTGCCTGCCACTCCCAGATAGTGTTGAAAGGAAAGCGGGTTTATTTCAAGGCCAGGCCACGAGAGGATCTGGGTTTTCCAAACTGGAGTCGTGGCACGTTAAATGGCCAGCCTGCCAAGGCGGGGAGCAGCTCCAGCCTGTGGCGTCGTCAAGAAGAGCCTCCGGTCTGCAATGGTCCTTGTTCATGAGATTCCTGTTGCTCCCTGTTCCCATTCAGCTGGGTCAACATGTGCCTGTAAATTCCTCCCAAAAGGGAAATCATCACAGCATCAGCAGCCCCAGAAATGACAAACAACTCAAGTATGGAAAGGCAGCTGCCAAGTGCTCAACAGTACTCATGTTGCAGCAGAAAAAAAAATCAGATAAGAAAAATAAACCGAGTTGTGTGCATATTTCCTCAAATATGTATCCCATTTTGTGGTTCCTTCCAGCCTTTGGTGTAATGAATATATCCATTTGTCAGGGGTCATGGAACGGCAGTCCTACAAAGCTGTCTTGAGTTGGGGAACCACGCTGTCCAGTTCTCTCCCTTCTCTAGAGCACAGAGTGGTGCAAAAAGTCCAGAACACAGGGCCACTGACATTCCATTTCCCACCGGCCTAGTTGCTAAACTGTTGCAGGGCTGGCACCAGCCCACTTCTGCGATCTCTCCTGCGTTGAACTGAGACACCAATACGCTTTCAGTAAACTTTGTCATCCTCAGGTGGAGGATCCTGGGATAACCTCTGTACAGCGGACGGCCCGCGGGCAGGGACGGTGGCACGGTCACCTGCCCTCTCTTTGTTGACATAGCTCAACTCCACGGCTAAAGAGCAGCGGAATCAGAAGACGGGATCGGCTAGGGGAGCCACGAGCCAAGATGGGGAATGGCTGATGCGCTGGGAACTCAAGTGAGGCTGAAGAAGCCACACTTTGCTCAACAGCACGGAGCTGGCCAGGGCATCAGGGCCTCCGCCAACCTCCAGAGGCCACTCTTGGCATGGCCATAAAAGCCACAGCCACAAACATGGACAGGCAAGAAAAGAATATGGTGAGAAACTGGCTTGCCTTTGCTTCTCAGACTCCTCGGAAGTTTCTAGAAGGTCATTTTCCTGACCCCCTGAAATGAGAGGTCGGATTCCTCTAGCATTCAGTCAGGAACCATGACTGAGCTTCTACTCAGGGCCAGGCCTGGTGCCTGGAACCCGGTCCCTGTCTTCGAGGTGCTCAACCTCCCAGTGACTGACATTGGCTCCAGAATGAGGCTCCAGAGTGGCCAGCATATGACCACCCGGTACTCTGAGGGGCCTGGTCAAGGGCCCCAGGACCCAGAGGGAAAGGATCTGAATCCACCCAAGAAACAACACCAAGAACAGAGTCTCCCGAAAGAGAGAGCCAACTACTCTCCATCATGTCTTTCCTTTCTGTGCCATGTGTCCGTTCCACGAGAACAGAGCCATGATGCTCACATACGGATGTGCTAGGACAGGCACCCCGTCGACCGTCAGGAGTGAAAAATGACGTCCTTGCTTCTGAGGACAGCATCATGCACCCTTTCTGCTTAAAGAGAAGCATACCTCTGGTATCTGAATCGTGCTCCTGAGACGTGTGGTAGCAGCCTGTGGAGACAGAGCTGCGAGACAGACAGTGGCCCCGGCCCACTCTGGCCCCCAGAGAAAGGATCTTCTGCTCGGTGGCAGGACAAACATTTAAATGTTCCCCAGGAGGAAGGATGTGGAGCTGTGAGAGCCCAGTGATTCAATGGCAGGGTCAGAATGACTCGGTGGGGTTTCTTTTCTTGCCCTTACAATTCTATTCATGAAGTGGATGGGATGGATTCCTCTGTCCTCTTGTTATAAACTTTGATTTCTTTTTTTTTTTTTTGATTTTATTTATTTATTTATCTGACAGAGAGAGAGAGAACAAGTAGGCAGAGAGACAGGCAGAGGGAGAGGGAGAAGCAGGCTCCCCGCTGAGCAGGGAACCCGATGCGGGGCTCGATCCCAGGACCCCGGGATCATGACCTAAGCCAAAGGCAGCCGCTTAACCGGCTGAGCCACCCAGGCGCCCCATAAACTTTGATTTCTGGCCTCGTTTATTTCAAACTGTTTTCCTAAGTCTTTAAAAGGGAATTCTGTCTTCCTTTTCGATCTTCTTACATTTAAATCCACTTAACTTTCCATCTGGGGTCTGCTCCTTTCTCAAAGGGCCCTGCGCTCCCTGTGGAGCTGGCGTGCTTGTCAGAAAGTTGAGGGGGGTCGGGGCAATCTAGGAAGACTTCCCCTTTACTGTTTGGGCAGAGAATCTGTGGGCATTTGTGTCTGAAGGTCTGTTTCTCCTTTGTTCAGTTGGCTGCATTCTTCTCCGATTGGTTGAGTATACAAGAGAATATTTCCAGAATACGCACAAGATAGTTTGGACTAAGTAAGGGCAGGCATTAGGGCAGGTGGTAGTTTGCTGGTAGCAACAGAGATAAGGGTCACCATTTATGGGGCACGTGCCTGGAACCCCACGTTTGCGTACTTCATTCAATCCTCCAGGCTCTGCCGGGGATGCGGATACTCCACGTCACAAGCAGGGAGAGGACGAGCGTTCAAACAGGCCTGAAGCCCCCAGTCGTCCCATAGTTCCAAGCTGCTCCCAGGGAAAGCATCACACACCGAATGCATCTCATACCCACCCTCGCCACACCCTATAACCATGTCAATAGGGTTTGTTTGACTTTAGGACACACATCCTTCCTCCGAAAGGCAGGTTTTTTTCACAAGTCAATCAGAATTAATTTTGTAAGCCTCTCGGACTTGACTGAGGACATCCCACGATGTCACTAAACCGAGGTTAGGAAGGCCAATTCTACCAAAGTGACGGAACCTCCCCTCTTGGGGACTGGTTTACCTGGGAAGCAGGCAGCCCTACCTCGTGCTCACAGCCCTATCCCGTGGGCAGGGCCCAGTGGGAGGGCCTGGGGCTCAAAGCCAGCCCACCAGGTGTTCCACCATGAAGGATGGTGCCGGGCGTGTAACAGGCGGGCACAGGTGCTCACTGAGCCCCCCGAGTTGCAGACAAAGCAAACTACATAAGCGTTTCTCCAAACTCCCACCAGAGCGAGGGCACAGAGGAAGAGCGGATGACAGGCCAGTAAGCGCCCTGAAGTCACAGCCTCCGGCGGCATCACCAGCTGGCTGTGCAAGGTACTGCCATTCACCCCGACGAGCAAAGTTTTTAAAAGCAGCCAAGGAGCTCTGCCACGATTTAACTGCGTGACACCCAATCCCCATAGGGTGTTATTTTTCATAGTCAGTGAGAAAGAGGCAGACTTCCAGGCAGATCGGTATTTTGGGGTCCAGCCTCCGTGTCCTCAGAGCATCCCAAGTCCACCAGGGTCAGTCCTGGGACGGCTGCTGGGTCCGGCTGCTTCAGGTTCACGGGTTTGTGTGTTCTGCAGGTGTCCGAGGGACCACCTCCGAGGGTCATCCTAGGACTTCGTCAAACCATGTTTGTGGCTGCCAGAAGGTTAGTATTCACCAATTCCACTGACCAGCAATGACCTTGAGCTTGTTGGAATCAGCCAAATTCCAATCCACTTTGTGTCAGTGTCTGTCTTCCAAGCACTGTGCCTGTGTGTGTGTGTGTGTGTGTGCACGCGCACGTCCACAGGCGGGGGACTCTGTACTTGGTTGAGCCCCCAAAGACTCGGAGAAGTCCTGTTTTAGACACAGAAAGCTATTTCGTTTCCCCAGCTCACTAACATAGGTCTCTAATGAACTCACTAAATGAAAAGCTACACAAACATATTTTTCTGTGTTTTTTTTATTACACATTACATTGGCTAATTATTTCTCTATGCAATGAATGGGTGTTTGTTTCATGAATTCTCAGAGGTCATGAATTCTCAGAGGCACAGAAGGAGAATGCTTCACAACGGTGACATGATGTCATTTCTAAATGGGTAAGCAACTTGAAACTCCTCCATAAATTGTGGCTTATTAGGTATTTATGGTTACTCTTAATAATGCACATTGAAGAGAGAGCTGCATGATATCAAGAAGAGGCATGCAGTCCGTGACAGGGGCATCTCCACTGCCCCAGTGCAGACAGGCACCGAGCCCATCCATCCTCAGGGAGCAGTTCGTAAACACAGAAACCAAGCCTCACCCTCACGGTATCACACACACAGCAGATGACTTGTTTGCAATAACATCACCCGGTAGCCTTTAAGGATTTGATTCCATGGCACTTACTGAAGAATAAATTGTTGACTTTCCTTGAATTGTTGCCTAAGGACGCGGCTGAATATAAGTTAGAGCCAAGTGTAACCTTAAGGAAGGCTGAATTGAGACAGAGAAGCCAGGATTTTTCTCCAAGTGGGAATGGAGATTTATTATTTAAGAAATTGCCTTAATGTTGCTATTGAGGCTTTATAAAGTCTCGGTGGGGGCGGTGGGAAGCTATATCCACAGATTCTGTACCAATTATTCTGTTTATCCTGGGTAAATTACCAGTCTGTGAGTTAACATCTGTCTACACGGCCCTGCCCAGGGTCAAGAGAAGCATCACAAATAAGCAGGACCTGGGAAAAAGCTTTTGGTGTGCTCATGATGCTAGGGCGGTAGAGGGATTTCAGGGATAACCTCAGAGGGAAATCGGCCTCTTCTTACAACCAGATCCTTTCTGTTATTTCTAAGATGAAAACTGATTCTGTCAGAATGTCGTAGAGCCTGACCAGCAAGACTGACGCGAGACAGAAGTAATCGGGTAGCTGGTCTTCTCAACAGACAGCGAGAATAAGGGAACAGCGGTGTTATTGGTAGAAAGTATTGTTTTCAAGCTGGTGGGGGGGCGAGGATAGAATAATAGACAATTTTGACCTACAAATGTCCTTTAAGAATCAGATTGTTTCTAATTGTTATCCAGTTTTCATTATAGAAAGAGAAAGGAAATGTTTGAGTCAAACAATGGTCCCAGAACAAAACTCCAAGTTTTGGTTGCTGTGGTTCTTAACCATATTTGAAAAGATGGCAGATAGCTCCTTGATGCCTTACAAAGTGCCGTCAGTTTCTTCTGTCAGCTTACAGTAGAAGGAAGATCCCACTGGGAACAGCCTACCTTTTCCAGAAACTTTCAGGCATACTCACACACAACTGGACAAACAAACTGAGACTTCTGGCATCCCTGTACTCCTGAGCCGGCTACAGGGACGAAAAGGGTGTCAGTCTATACAGATCTTTCTGTGATTTAGTGATACACCTACTAAGGCTGGGTGCTTTTGCGGGGCGGGGGGGGGGGGTTGCTACATTTAAGACATTAGAAAATATCTTTTTTAAAAAATTAGATCCAAAAGCTCATTTGCCATTCCTAGAGATTTATGTTTTCTTAAGAATGTGGCATTGGTTCATTTTCTGTTGGTACTGGATTGAATAATGTTCCCCCCCCACACACACAGCAAATTCATGCCCGTCCATCTGGAACCTCAGAACATGACCTGATTTGGCAGTAGGGTCTCTGCAGATGTGATTATTTAAAATGAGGACCTATTGGACTTGCCTGGGTCCTTGTAAGTGGAGAAGTGAGTAGGGAGAACTCACGTCTCCTCCTGAGTGCCTCTTGGACCCCTCACACTACTACCACACTTACAGTGCTCCTGACATGGGGTGTGTGTGGTTTTGCCCACACCAGGCAACTCTCTGAGGCACCAGTGAGGTGTGCCACAATTCAGTTCTGCCACTAACTGGAGAGAGTGCAGACCCCACAGGGGAAAGGCTCAGTCCCACACGAGTGTCCCCCACTCCAGATGCTAATTGAAAGGAATGGTTCTCCAGGTTACCACCACTTCTGGCTGACTTGGCTACAAATCAGAGGCTTCACAGACCCTCTCCTTGGATTTGACTATTTGCTAGACCAGCTCTCAGAACTCAGGGAAACAGTTATGTTTACCAATTGATTACACAATGAAGCCTGGGATAAAGGATATGGATGAACATCCAGATGCCGAGGCAAGTAGGGCAAGGTCTGGGAGGGTCCTGAGGGAAGGAGCCTCTGTTCCCATGGAGCTGGGGTGCGTCATCTTCCCGCTACGTGTGTGTGTTCATGCCTATGTGAGACGCCCTCCATAAAGATCCTAACAGTATGGGGTTTGGAGAGCTTCCAGGTTGGTGAACCAGCCCCCATGCAGGAGCCCACACAGACTCGCCTCATTAGAACAAAACACACTCCTATCACTCAGGAAATTCCAAGGGTTTTAGGAGCCCTAGGTCAGGGATGGGTCAAAGACCAAATACAAGAACAAAAGATGCTCCTAGGGCTCTTATCACTTAGGAAATTCCAAGGGTTTTAGGAGGTCTGTGCCAGGAACCAGGAGCAGAGACCAATGGACATATTTTCTATTCTTTCTCAAGGAGAGACACAGAAACACAGAGGGAACAGAGCCATGCAACCATGGAGGGAAGGAGGCAGAGGTTGGAGTGACATATCTACAGACCAAGGGACGACAAGGATCGCAGCCACCACCAGAAGCTGGAAGAAGCAGGGAAGGATTCTTCCTGAGAGCCGTCAGGGAGCACGGCCCTGCTGACACTTTAACTTCAGACTTCTAGCCTCTGGAACCATAAGAGAATAAGTTCCTCCTGTTTTAAGCCACCTGATTTGTGGTCATTTGTCACAGCAGGCCTAGGAAACTAACTGTTGAAACATGTCTTCAAGTGACGTGATTTATCCCTATTCCCGTATTTGGACAAAGAAATGAAATCGGATGGTATGATCAAAACCATCTGAATCTTCTGCGGTGGGTGGCATCCTTGCTTGCTTATGAGAATCCCCTGCAATCTGTGGCAAATCCCCTGGCCCAAGCGCCTCCCGCCCCTTCCCCCCGGCCTGGCCCAATTAAATCAGAAACTCTGCACGTGGGACCAAAACACCAGCCTTTTATAACAGTAAAACCATGGGCTTCAGGGTCTGTCAACTCTTGGGTTGCTTTCTGGCTTTGTTACCTACTAACTATGCCCTTGGGCAAGTCATGTAATTTACCTAGTATTTGTTCAAATTGAAAATGGGATTGTGAAGATTAATCTTGCTTTTTAAAGACTGTATTTATTTATTTTAGAAAGAGAGGAGGGCAGGAGGAGGAGCAGAGGGAGAGGGACAAGCAGACTCCATGCTGAGCACAGAACCCGACACAAGGCTTGATCCCACAACCCCAAGATCATGACGAGCCAAAATCAAGAGTCGGATGATGAACCGACTGAGCCACCCAGGCGACCCAGACTGATCTTTTTAAGTATGTAAAATATGTAAAAAGGCCAGGCTAAATATCTGATAAATGCCACTTCCTTCTCATTCTCCTGACGTATAGCGAGGCAATTTACCAGGATGGGGAGAAGCTCGGGCTCTGGAACAAGACTACAGGCAATCAAAATTCTGACTCCACCACTTACTAGCTGTAAAACCCCGGGCACTGCTCTGTGCTCAGTTTCCTTATCTATAAAATGGGGCCTTGGAGAGTCATTATGAAGTTTAAGTGGGATAATAAAATGATCTGATCCCACTAAAGCACTTAAAACGGTATCTGGCACTGTAAGCATTCAATAAATGTTAGCTCATATTATAGACATAATCGGATAACAGTCTGCACACCACCCCCTTGATAATACGGAATTCTGCCTGGCAAAGTTTCGCATCACTGCCCTTCCCAATCAGAAGCAAAGTGAGGCCTGTGAAAGAGCGGGATTAGTCTGGGACTCCAGAGACGAGCTCTGGGCTCAGCCGAGATACCATGGAGCTTCGGTCACTTTCCCTGTCGCCCGTTCCAGGGCCTAATTTGTAAAAGGAAGGGTTTAATAAGCTGATCCCTGTGAACCTTCTAGCATTAAAAAGAAAAAACATTGTGATTGTCTGAATATTATAAAGTGATAGATGAATTCTGGTTGTGTTTGGCACACAATCCCAATGCTTTTATGGCATTTTGAGGTTAGGAGTCACAGAAATCTGGTATTAATAAGGAAAGAAACACATTCTGTTTTATTATAGCAAAGGACAATCCTGGGACATTTTTCAAGGCTTTTCAGGCCACAGGCACTCGAGACCACCATGTGACTGCTGACAGGAGCTGGGGAGAAGACATCACTGGATGGAAATTTCAAACTTAGGAACTGGCCCTATGTGGGAACGTACATCCATACAGTCTCTCTAATGGGCAATTAGCTAACATGTATAATCTAAAAAATACACAGTAATTACAGTTTGAAAAATCTGTCCTGAGGAAATATAACCAAAGTCTGCTTTTCTCACGCTTCTGGGATCAGCAATTGGACAATCCAGTCAGTTCATTAAAAAGTCAGTTAAATGGGGAAATCATAAACAATAGCAAAAACACACTATAAAGGTTTTATTATAAGTTATACACCGTGGATTCATTCATCAATTTTACAAGGAAGCACCAAGGCCTTTCTCAGAGTTTTGATCCCTGATTAGAATCCTGTGATATCTTTTTTGCACAAACCACACCTATATAATTCATGTTCTTCATTGTGAGGTGGGGCCCAAACAGAAAGATATTTGGGTATCAACATGAAAACAGATTCTTTCTATAGTTTACCATTTTTTTTTCTCAAATTGATGATGGGGCCTTGCCCCTAACCTTATTTGGTAGCAACCTCATGACTTCACTTCATAGGGTCCTCCTTAAAGCATTCAAGTTCATTTTTATAGTTTTTGTAGAAGCAACCACGCTCTTTCTTTTTTCACTCATATTCCATAGGTTAGTATTCCAATCAACTAAATCACAATGACTGGCATAAACAGCTTTGGGAACAAACACTATTAGCTCTTGGGAAGCCCACAACCCAAACAGTGGGAGCAGGAGAAAAAGTGACTGTTCCCTGTGTGGTCAGCCCTGCAGAATGCGTGGAAAACTTCGATCAATCCAGCCAGTCAATTAAGTGGAGAAGTGGTGAAGAGATTTCTTCTATAGTGAGATATGTCATCAAACATTTACATACAAAGATGTTTACTGGAATAGTAATTGATAGAGGCAAAAAATATGGAAACATAAAATATACCCATGATGAATGTTTGTGCATATATATACATACATACACTATATATAAGTATATGTGTTTATATAGTGTATATATATGATGTAATGGTATGTAGATATTAAAAGCTATATTTTAAAAATGATTTTATGACATATAAGATGCCTGTAACATTATGTTTATTCATTCAATATTTACTCAGCAATAGAACATTTTATAAGTTTTGGAACAAAATTTGTACTTAGTGTCTTTCTTATAAAATTAAAAGTGGGCCAGAGATTAGACAAATGGGACTGATGTCATCTTGAGCACCTCATCTATTTTGACCTTGATTTATTTGGAGCTTAGGCTTTGTTCTTAAGAAAAACACATACATATGTCATGTAGGTAGTCTAAAATAAAATGCATTTGCCTCCAGTAAAAGGTGAGAGGGAGGACTTTTTTTCTGAGTATGGCCAAGTAAACTTTTCTTAGACCCCACTGTCCTGCAGATAACAACTATCAACTGTGAATAAGAATATAAAACAAGACTTTTGTTTAATGGAGGATGAACAAAAGGTAGGCAGACTCTACAGGAAGTCAACATTCAGAAGAAAAAAAAATGGCATAAGATGACATTCCCATTTTTATTGTTTTCAGCCTGTGGGCAACTCAAACTTGTCACCACAGAAGTGACTAAATCCCTGAAAGAAAACAAACCAATTTTCTGGGCTGAAGAACAAAAGGGCAGACTTCTGCTCTGTCAAGTTGAGGGCAAACCAGGGTCACTGGAGAGTGAGGGGGTAATTGAGAGAGGGGGGACTGGAGAAAAGGCACTCCAAATTCTCTAGGTGACACTGGAACCATATATGTGACAGATGGATTCAAAGCAGCTAAGCTAAGAATGAAGGACTGAACTAAGATTTTAGCTATTCCAAGAGAAAGAGTTTACAGTTTCAATCCAATCAAGTTAATAGTCTGCTTTAACAACAACAAAAAAATCAACCTTCTTCAGAGAAATATAACAGAATCCAGATGGCATCCACAATGTCCATGATTATTCCAAAATTATGCAACACAGAAGAAAGAAAAAAAAGTGACCGATTCTCAAGAGAAAAAAAAAATAATACATGGAGACCAATTCTAAAATGATCTAAATGTTAAAATTATAAGACAAGGATTTAAAAACAAGGACAGAAATGAAAATATGTTCTCCATGCACATAAAGAGAGGAAATGCCAGCAAATACAAACTATAAAAAATAATCAAATGGAAATTCTAAAGCATCAAAATACAATATATGAAATAAAATGCTCATTGTATATGCTCAACAGTGCAATGGATATGAGAGAGGAATGTCAGTGAGCTTGGAGACATACCAAAAGAAATCACCCAATCTGAGAAATATAAAGAAAAACATTAGAAAAAATCAAGTCCCAGGAATCTGTGGGACAATACTACCAAGTCTATCATAATTAGTGGAATGAAGAGAAGAGTAGTATAAAAAATGTTTGAAAAAAATGGTCAAAAATGTCCCACATTTGATAAAAGATACACATTTATAGATAAGGAAGTCAGAGACCCTCAAACAGAAAAACTACAAAGAAAAGCACACCCAGGCACCCATAGGCAACAGTTCCAAATCAAAGATAGAAAAAATTATGAAAGCAATCAGAGAAACATAAAATATTACATCCAGAAGAACAACAATTCAAATGATCTCCAGTTAATCATTATAGGCCAGAATATACTGCAACAACACCTTTAAAATCCTAAATAAAAAAATAAATTAAAAACCTGCTCACTCAGAATTCTATACCCACTGAATATATCCTTTAAGAATCAAGGCAAAATAAAAACAATTGCAGATAAAAGATCATTGAGAACTCGCTGACAACAGACCGGCACTGAGAAATATTAAATGAAGTTCTCCATTCTGAAGGGATATGGTGCTACATGGAAATCCAGATCTTCTGGGGGAAATGACAACTATGTGAAATATCTGGATTACTATAAAAAACTATTTTCTCAATGTGTTTAAAAATACTTATAACTATTTCATTGAAAAATTATAGCATTGTCTGGGTGGATTGATAATGTAATACATATATCTATAACATAAAAGGAAGGGAGGTATAAATGAACTTATGCAATTACGAAGTTTCTACATTTTACAGGAGCTACAATATTAACACTAAGTAGACCATGATAAGTGAAGGATGCATACTGCATTGTTTAGAGAATCCACTAAAAAAATGCAAAAATGAACAAAAAACTTGTGGGACAAATAGAAAACAAATAATAAAATGGTAGACCTAAATCTAACTATACAAGAAAATACATTAAATGTTCACTGACTAGGGGTGCCTGAGTGGCTCAGTCAGTTGGGCAACCGACTCCTGATTTTGGCTCAGGTCATGATCTCATGGGTGATGGGACTGAGCCCCACATCAGACTCTGCACTCAACAGGGAGTCAGCCTGGGATTCTCTTTCTCCCTCTGCCCCTCCCCCTGACTCTCTCTCTCAAATAAATAAATCTTTTTAAAAAATTTTTTAAATGGTCACTGACTAAATATCTAATTAAAAGAAGTCTATTCTATCTGATATTATTATAGTCCTGCCAGCCTTCTTATGCTTACTGTTTTCATGATACATATTTTTACACTCATTTACTTTTTTTTAAAGGTTTATTTGACAGAGAGAGATAGCACAAGCAGGGGGAACAGCAGAGGCAGAGGGAGAAGCAGGCTCCCTGGTGAGCAGAAAGCCAGACTTGGGGCTTGATCCCAGGACCCTGGGACCTTGACCTGAGCCGAAGGCAGACTTAACTGACTGAGCCACCCAGGCACACCATACACTCATTTACTTTCAAGAGATTTCTATCTTTGTATCTTAAATGTGCCCCTCTTAAAAACGGCATATAGTTGGGTACAGCTTTTTTGTTTTTATTTTAAATTCATTCTTAGGAATCAGATAAAATAGACTTCAAGAGTGGCATATTAACAGAGATAAAGGAGGAATATTTCACAATGATAAAATTATAACTCACCATAACAACGTAACAATCCATAAAGTGCTTGCATCTAACAGCAGATCCTCAAGTGTGTAAAGCAAATATTGACAGAATTAAAAAGAAATACACAATTCCAAAATCATAGTTGGAGATTTTAACACCCCTCACTCAACTATTAATAAAGCAACTAGGGGCGCCTGGGTGGCTCAGATGGTTAAGCGTCTGCCTTCGGCTCAGGTCATGATCCTGGAGTCCTGGGATCGAGTCCCGCATCGGGCTCCCTGCTCGGCGGGGAGTCTGCTTCTCCTCCCTCTGACCCTCCTCCCTCTCCTGCTCTCTGTCTCTCATTCTCTCTCTCTCAAATAAATAAATAAAATCTTTAAAAAATAAAAAATAAAAATAAAGCAACTAAACAAGAAAACCAATGGAATTGGTGAAGATACAGATGATTTAATGATACTGTCAACTACCATAACCTAACTGATATTTATAAAATGCCACACCTAAAACCTAGGGAATATACTGTCTTTTCAAATGCACATGATTCATCAAAACATAAAATAAGTCACACTAAAATCACACAAAATACGATCTCTGATCACAATGGAATTAGAAATAAAAAAAAATAAAATATCTAGAAAATCCCAAATATTTGAAAGTTAAATAACACATTGCTAAGTAATGTCATGAGTCAAACAATAAAGCACAAGAGAAATTAGAAAATGATGATGGAAATACATATCAAAATTTCAGGAAGTGATCTAGAGCAGTGCTTAGAGGGAAATCAAGCTTAAAATACTTACATTTGAAAAGAAGAAAGATCTAAAACCAATGATCCAAGGTTCCAACTTAACACACAAGGAAAAGAAGCAAAGAAAACCCAAAGTAAGCACACAGAGGGAAATAGTAAACATAAGAGCAGAAATCAATGCAATATAAAACAAAAAGCAAAGAAAAATCATGTAACCAAAAGCTGTTCTTGGAAAAATAAATATGATTGATACATAGATATTCTGATCAAGAAAATAAAGAGAGGAGGAACAAATTAACAGTATAAAGAATGACATAGGGAGGGGCGCCTGGGTGGCTCAGATGGTTGGGCGTCTGCCTTCGGCTCAGGTCGTGATCCTAGGGTCCTGGGATCGAATCCCGCATCGGGCTCCCTGCTCAGCGGGGAGTCTGCTTCTCCCTCTCCTTCTCCTGCTCCCCCTGCTTGTACTCTCTCGCTCTCTCTGTCAAATAAATAAATAAAATCTTAAAAAAAAAAAAAGAATGAAAAGAATGACATAGGGACATTACTACAGATCCTACAGATATTAGAGACCATGCCACCTTTAACAAATATGACAATTTAGATGAAATGAGCAAATCCTTTATAACAGAATATCTCAACTGTCATATAGCTATAAAAGAAATTAGTTTCTTTATCAAACACATGCCCACAAAGAAAACTGCAGACCCAGATAGCTTTTTCACTAGTTCACAACATTTAAGGAAATAATAGCACCAATCACATACAAACTCTTTCTAAAAATAGAAAAGCAGGGGCGCCTGGGTGGCTCAGTCGGTTATGCGTCTGCCTTCAGCTCAGGTCATGATCCCGGGATCCTGCTGCTCCCTCTACTTCTGCCCCTCCCCCCTGCTTGTATGCTCTCTCTCTCCCTCTCTTTCTCTCTCAAATAAATAAATGAAATCTTTAAAAAACTTAAATTTAAAAAATTAAAATAAAGAAGGAGGAAACACTTCCCAGCGCATTTTATGAGGCCACTGAAATCTTAAAATCAAAGTCCCTCATCAGCATAGATGCAAGAATCCTTAACAAAATATTAGTAAATAGAATACAGCAAAATATAAAAAGGATAATACATCATGACCAAGTAGGAGTTATCCCAGAAATTTAAGGTTTTATTAACATTGAAAAATCAATCAATGTAATTCATAACATTAACAGACTATAGGAGATAACCCATATGATTATTTCAACAAATGCATAAGAGGCATTTGACAAAACTCAAAACGAATTCATGATAAAAACGAGAAATAAGATCATATATACAGCTAGTGTCATATGTAATGATGAAAGAGTAAAGTTTCTCCCGCTAAGTTTGGGAACAAGGCAAGAATGTTTATTCTCACCATTCTTATTCAGCATTGCACTGAAGGTTCTAGCCAGTACAATAAGCCAATAAAAATAAAGAATTAAATAAATAAATATCATCCAGATTGGAAAGGAAGAAGTAAAACTGTCTCTATTTTCAGATGACATGATTGTTTACACAGAAAATCCAAAGGAATCAACAAAACTGCTACTAGAACTCATTAGTGAATTTAGCGATGTTGAAGGATCAAAGGTAAATACACAAAAGTTAATTGCAGCAAACAACTGGAAAAAAAAGTTTTAAAAATAATTCCATTTATAATACCATCAAAAAACATAAAATACTTCAGGGTAAATTTATTTTTTTATTTAAATTCATTTATAGTTAACATATATAGTTATATATATAGTTAACATATAGTGTTATATTCATATATAGTTAACATATAGTGTTATTATTAGTTTCAGGGTAGAGTTTAGTAATTCATCAGTTGCATATAACACACAGGGCTCATTACATCAAGTGCCTTCCTTAATGCCGTTCATCCAATTACCCCATTCTCCCATCCACTTCCCCTTCAACAACCCTCAGTTTGTTCCCTATAGTTAAAAGTCCCTTATGGTTTGCCTCTCTCTCCGGTTTTATCTTATTTTATTTTTCCTTCCCTTCCCCTATGTCCATCTGTTTTGTTTCTTAAATTCCACATGAGTGAAATCATATGGTATTTGTCTTTCTCTGATTGACTTATTTCACTTAGCATAATACACTCTGGCTCCATCCATGTCAGTACAAATGGCAAGATTTCATTCTTTTTGATGGCTGAGTAATATTCCATTATCTATGTCTATGTCTATATCTATATTATATATCTATATCTATTTATCAATCTACCACATCTTCTTTATCCATTCATTAAAGATGGATATCTGGGATATTTCAGGGTAAATTTAACAAGATATGTGCAAGACTGGTACACTGAAAACTATAAACCATTTTGAGAGAAATTAAAGAAAGCATACATAAATGGAAAAATATACCATGATAACAGATCAAAAGACTAACCATTGCTGAAATGTCAGTTCTGCCCAAATTGATATCTAGATTCAATGTGATCCCAATTATAAATCAATGCACAGAAATCAGTTGCTTTCTTATACACTAACAATGCAACTGTAGAAAGAAAAATTAGAGAAACGATTCTATTTATAATAGCACCAAAAACCATAAGATATCTCAGAATAAACCTAACCAAAGAGGTAAAGGATCTATACTCTAGGAACTATGGAACACTCATGAAAGAAATTGAAGACACAAAAAGATGGAAAAACATTTCATGCCCATGGCTCGGAAGAATAAACATTGTTAAAATGTCTATGCTACCCAGAGCAATCTATACCTTCAATGCCATCCCGATCAAAATTCCAATGACATTTCTCAAAGCGCTGGAACAAACAATCCTAAAATTTGTATGGAATCAGAAAAGACCCCAGGGCGCCTGGGTGGCTCAGATGGTTAAGCATCTGCTTTCGGCTCAGGTCATGATCCCAGGGTCTTGGGATCAAGTCCCGCATCAGGCTCCCTGCTCAGCAGGGAGCCTGCTTCTCCCTCTGCCTCTGCCTCTCTCTCTCTCCCTGTCTCTCATGAATAAATAAATAAAATCTTAAAAAAAAAAAAAGACCCCGAATTGCCAAGGAAATGTTGAAAAAGGAAAACAAAGCGGGAGGCATCACATTGCCTGATTTCAAGCTGTATTAAAAGCAGTGATCACCAAGACAGCATGGTACTGGCACAAAAACAGACATATAGACCAGTGGAAAAGAATAGAGAGCCCAGATATGGACCCTCAACTCTATGGTCAAATAATCTTCGACAAAAAATGAAAAAATATGCAATGGAAATAAGACAGCCTCTTCAATAAATGGTGCTGGGAAAATTGGACAGCTATATACAGAAGAATGAAACCGGACCATTATCTAACACCATACACAAAGATAAACTCAAAATGGATGAAAGACCTCAATGTGAGACAGGAATCCATCAAAATTCTAGAGGAGAACATAGGCAATAACCTCTTTGACATCGGCCACAGCAGATTCTTTCAAGATACATCTCCAAAGGCTAGTGAAGCAAAAGCAAAAATGAACTTTTGGGACTTCATCGAGATAAAAAACTTCTGCACAACAAAGGAAACAGTCAACAAAACAAAGAGGCAATCCACAGAACGGGAGAAGATATTTGCAAATGACACTACAGACAAAGAACTGATTTCCAAGATCCATAAAGAACTTCTCAAACTCAACACCCAAAAAACAAATAATCAAGTTAAAAAATGGGCAGAAGACATGAACAGACACTTCTTAAAAGAAAACATACAAATGGCTAACAGACACATGAAAAAATGTTCATCATCATTAGCCATCAGGGAAATTCAAATCAAAACCACATTGAGACACCACCTTACACCAGTCAGAATGGCAAAAATTGACAAGGCAAGAAACAACAAATTTTGGAGAGGTTGTGGAGAAAGGGGAACCCTCTTACACTGTTGGTGGGAATGCAAGTTGGTACAGCCACTTTGGAAAACATTGTGGAGGTTCCTCAAAAAAGTAAAAATAGAGCTACCCTATGACCCAGCAACTGCACTATTGGGTATTTACCCCAAAGACAAAGATGTAGTGAAAAGAAGAGCCATATGCACCCCAATGTTCATAGCAGCAATGTCCGCAATAGCCAAACTGTGGAAAAAGCTGAGATGCCCTTCAGCAGATGAATGGATAAAGAAGATGTGGTCCATATATACAATGGAATACTACTCAGCGATCACAAAGGATGAATACCCAGCTTTTACATCAACATGTATGGGACTGGAGGAGATTATGCTGAGTGAAATAAGTCAAGCAGAGAAAATCAAATATCATATGGTTTCACTTATTTGTGGAACATAAGGAATAGCATGGAGGACATTAGGAGAAGGAAGGGGAAAATGAAGGGGGGTAAATCGGAGGGGGAGATGAACCATGAGAGACTATGGACTCCGAGAAACAAACTGAGGGTTTTAGAGGGGGCTGGGTTAGCCCAATGATGGGTATTAAGGAGGGCATGTACTGCATGGAGCACTGGGTATTATACGAAAACAATGAATCATGGAACATTACATCAAAAACTAATGATGTATTTTATGGTGACTAATATAACATAATAAAATTAAATTAAATTTTTAAAAATTATGCAAATGCCTTTTTTCTATAGAAATTGGCAAGCTTATTCTAAAATGTATATGGAAATTCAAAAAGCCAGTAACTGCACTGTACATTTTAATACTCACTAGCCACATGTGACTACTTAAATTTATGTCAAGATTAATTAAAATTAAATACAATTAAAAATTCTGTTCCTTAGTAGCACCAACTACACTTCAAGGGCTAAATACTCACATGTGGCTAGTGGTTACTCCCTTAAACATTGCAGATATATAATATTTTTATCACTGCAGAAATTTCTATTGGTCATCAGTGACCTTGAATATACAAAGCAACATTGAAAAAAATAATAAAATTAGAGGACCTATACTACCTAATTTCAAAACTTACTATAAAGCTACAGTAATCCAAAAATTGTGGTATTTGCAGAGAAAAGCAGAAGAATATGTTCATGACTTAAGGATAGGCAAAGGTTTCTTTAACAAGTCACATAAAGCAATAACCATAAAAGAAAAATCAGAATTAATAAAATTAAATGTTTCTGTTTATCAAAAGACATCATAAGGAAAATTAATAGGCAAGCTACCGTAGGAAAGAAAATATTTACAAAACAAACATCTGAAATAGGACTGGTATCCAGGATATATAAAGAACCCCTACAATTCAACAATTATAGTAAAAGCAAAAACAACACCTCTCCTCAAAAAGGGAGCAGGAAGCAAAGGTTTTAAAGAGAGATTTTCCAAAAGAAGATATGTAAATGTCCAATAAGCACAAGAAAAAGTACTCAATATCATTAGAAATCAGGAAAATCTAAGTTAAAATCACAATGATATACTACTATACACCTATTAGAATAGCTAAAATTTTAAAAGAAGAAAACACCAAATATTGGTGAGAAGGCAATGCAACTAGAACTCTCCTACGTTGTTGGGAAGAATCTGTAATAATACAGCCACTTTGGAAACACACCTGTAAGTTTTCTCTTTTTTTTTTTTTTAAGATTTTATTTATTTATTTGACAGAGAGAGACACAGAGAGAGAGGGAACACAAGTAGGGGGAGTGGGAGAGGGAGAAGCAGGCCTCCCACTGAGCAGGGAGCCCAATGCGGGGCTCAATCCCAGGACCCCAGGATCATGACCTGGGCCAAAGGCAGACACTTAATGACTGAGCCACCCAGGCACCCCAAGTTTTCTATAAATTAATCATATACATATCCTATGACTTAGCAATTCCACAAGTGGGTGTTTACCTAAGGAAATAAAAATACGTATTTATTCACAAAGAGACATATGCAAAAAAATGTTTACAGCAGGTTTATTTGTAATGGCCTGAAACTGGAAACTTTCCCTATGTTCATCAACCAAAAAATGGACAAATATATTCATGTCACAGAATAACATTCCACAACAACAAAAAACTACTGATACACACAACATGGACAAACTGCAAAAATTATGCTAAGTGCAAGAAGCCAAACAACTGAAGAATACATACAGGATGAGTCTATTTATATGAAATTGTAGAACAGGAAAAATTAATCCATAGTGTAAAAAAATGTCAGAAGAGTTTCTGCCTCTCAGGGTTTGAGGGTGGAGACTGAGTGGGAAGGAGCAGCGGGAAACTTTCTATGGTGATGGTAATGTTCTCTCTCTGGGCAGAAGTTTGGATTGCAGAGTATGAATTTGTCAAAACTCAGTATATTTGTTTTCTAGCGTTGCATAACAAGTTACCACAAACTTTGAGGCTTGAAACCACACATATTTATTATCTCATAGTTTTTGTTAGCTGGAAGTTCACACACAACTGAACTGGATACTCTTCTCAGGGTCTCTCCGAGCTGTAATTGATGGGACAGCCAGGCTGTGTTCTCATGTGAAAGTTGCCTGGGGAAGAATCTGCTTCCATGCTCATTCGGGCTGTTGTCAGAATTCGCGTCCTGGCATCTCTTAGACTGATGTTAGCTTTAGCTCTCTATCAATCACCTGGAGACTGCCTTACATCCTACAGCCCCTCCACAGTTCCCAAGTGCCCTGGGTCTCTTGTGTGGGATTCTGCAACATGGCCCCTCATTCCATCAAGCTCACATGAAGAGACTCTGGTCCTGTCTGCTAGCAAGAGGGAAATGCTGGGGGTCCTTGTGTTCCAGAAGTCTTCCAGTTTGACTGGGAGGAATCTGTGAGGCATACCCTCTCAAAGTCTCTTGGGCTTAATAATCTGACCTTTTGATTTTGGGGGGTTTCAGCAAGAGGTTGTACTGTCACACCCTCAGATTTTTCTGTAGAGCATGTTGACCGGATTTGAGCACCTGTTGTCATCTGGAGAGGTGCAGAATCTTCAAAATCTCCCAGTGCTGCTTCCTTTCTGTTTGACAGTTCCCCCATCAATTCTATCTCCACCCACATTTTCCTGTAAGCAGCCAGAAGAAACCAGGGGATGCCTTTAACACTTTGCTTGGCATTTCCGTAGCTATATAACCAAGTTCACGACCTACAAGTCCTGCTTTCCACATCGCCACAGGAAGCAGGGTCACTTAACTTCCTGCCACTACCTGTCAAGGACTCCCTTCCTCCAATTTCCAAATGCACATTTCTCACTTCCTTATGAGCCTCAGGCAGCAGCCCCCTTAAAAGTCCAGGTTCCTATTAGTAACAGTCTTTTCAGGAAGATGTAGGCTTTCTCTATCATGCTTCTCTAGCCACTGGTGAGCTCCAAAGCCACCCCCCATTTTTAGGTATTCATCACAACAGCACCCCACTTCCAGGTACCAATACCTGTATTAGTTTTTTATTGCTGCATAACAGATCCCCACCAACTTAGCAACTTAAAACAACATACATTCATTATCTCATAGTTTCTGTAGGTCAGAAGCTTGGGCATGACTTAGCTAGGTCCTCTGTTCAAGGTCCTGCAGGACCATGTTCTCATCTGGAGGCTCAGCTGGAGAAGAATCCACTTCTAAGTTCACTCTCATAGTTGTTTCAAGAATTATTTCCTTGCTGTATGGCTGAGGGCCCAAGCTTTTTGCTGGTTCTTGCTGGAGACCACTCTCAGACCCTAGATGCCGTCCACAGCTCCTTGTGATGTGAGCCCCTCCAATATGGGCTCCTACTTCATCAAGCCCACAAGAAGTCCTGCTCCAGTCTACCAGCATGATGGACTCTTAAATCATACAACATAGTCACAGGAGTGACATTTTAGCCTCTTTGCCATATGCTACTGGTTATAAGCAAGTTTACAGGGGTGTGAATGCCAGGTGAGTATCACTGGGGGTCACCTTAGTGTATACCCAACACACTCAGGGAATGAAGACTTAATTAAGATTTGGGCATTTTACATCAAAAGGAAAAATAGGGAGCGCCTGGGTGGCTCAGATGGTTAAGTGTCTGCCTTCAGTTCAGGCCATGATCTCCAGGTCCTGGGATCGAGCTCTGCATCAGGCTCCCAACTCAGTGGGGAGTCAGCTTCTCCCTCTCCTTCTGCCTCTCCTCCTGCTTGTGCTCTCTCTGTCTCTCTCAAATAAATAAATAAAATCTTCAAAAAAATTTAAAAAGGAAAAATAGAATGAACTCTATATATGCATGCTGAACTGTTGAAAAGCATTAATAAGATGGATTGATGGAGGAATAGATGGATAAATATATGATAAAGCAAGTACAGCAAAACGTCAATGGCAAAATCTAGGTGTGGATATATGAGTATTCACTGAAAATTTTTGCTATCCACTTGAAATTTTTCATAATAAAATAGCAGAAAAATCAATGTACACCTATTAAAAAGAACATAGACATAGCAATCATCATTGAGTAACAAGAATGAGTCTTTTCTATTTCTTGATACTTTTCAGCATTTCCTCACTTTACTGCAATAAGCATGAATTTTGTGTATAATCAGGAGTTGGGAAATTTTGTTTAATTAATAATGGAGCAAAGATGTAAGCCAAAGATCTCTCCAGCCCAGCATTGGTCTCCAGCAGCATTGCTGCCTTCCCAGGCATTGTTCTCCAAGAGACCAGGATGTGATCTCGAACATTCTCGAACTTCCCTAATACCCAGCTCTGGGTGGGTCATTCACAAATTCACCTAAGCCCTCTGAGAGATCATGTTTTTAGGATGCATCAATCATCTCTTGGGCATGACAGCTGTATAATAATAACAGGTGAAGTACAGCTGTTCTTTTTACATATCCTAAAACTATCTCAGTTCTTTTCTCTGATTCTAGTATTTCTGAATTTGGTAAATAAACCTAAGTCCAGCTAATCTTAGTGATTCAGATTCTATCATAAAAACAACTATGTAAATCTGGAGTGCTTAGGACGCATAAACCACATACCTAGGAGTACCTATTAGTGTGATGCTGTTGTAGGTAAATTAATTAGTCAGTATTATTTAAAACATGTCCTACCACAGCCAATACCAACAACAGATGTTTGGAGAATGAAGTAACTGGTGTACACAGGCCTGGCAGACATTACCTTTTTCATTTTCTTTTTTTACAAGAGGAAATGGTTCTGTCCAGCCAAGCACATGATTAAGGCATTCATATTTAATAAGTGGGTCCTGACATATGGAAGAAGGTTCTAAGGCTACTTATTGGCTGTTAATGGATTATCTATGCTCCCCACAAAATCATTTGATCTATAAGCACGAGTCACTTCCTCTGTCTAGAGGCAAGAATATAGAAAAAGAGAAGAGAGTAAATACACAAAATCATTAGCAAATAATACAGTACAGTATGTAACATGCTAGAATAACTAACAATTTAATTCAGCATTTGTTTGTTAAGCTAGACAATGGAAGCACAAAAGTGAGCTATTACTTCTGCTTTAAAGAGCTCACGGTGCTAAGCAGAACAGAGCTGAGATGGAGGTCCTCGCTAACTGTCTGCTATGCTAAAACAGACTAGAAAAGACAATGAATCGACAGAGATGGTAAAAATTCATGGACAAGAAAGCTAAGACCCGTGAATGATGGGTTGGTTTTGCACTGGCATAAGAAAAACAAAGGAATAGCCTTAAATATCATCTTTAATTTGGGGGTAAACCAACAGCAATAACAATGATATTGTTTGAGGTTTTAACAATAATCTGGCTGCTCCCAAGACAGAGAACAAACTCAAACTCTAGCATGGAGTTTTAGGGGAAAATGTTTCTTAGGATATGGCCAATATGATGAGGATAAAGAACAAATAAGTAAACCATCAACAATTATTTCTATACTCGCAACCAGCATTCTCCATGAAAGTTTTAGGGGCATCGAGAAAAACTGGAGGTGGGGGGGGGGCTACAATTTTGCTGACAATTTTGCGAACAATTTTGATTGGGAGATGCTATTTGAATTTTTAATAACCCTATCTATTGACATAAAAAGGAAATACAAAGAACTGCATATATTTAAAGTATACAAGCTGGTGAGTCTCTACGTATATAAACCATTGAAGCCATTACCGCAATCAAGATAATAAAATGATTCATCACCACCACCCAACCCCACGAGTTTCCTTGTGCTCCTTTGTACTCCCCTGTGCCACGTCCCTCCCCACCATCCTTAAGCAACTACCAATCAGCTTTCTATCACCACAGATTACTTTCTGTTTTCCAGAGCTTCATGTAAATGAACTCGTACTGTATGTACTCTGTCTGGCTTCTTTCACTCAGTGCAATGAATCTGAAATTCATCCATACCTAGCCCATGTTAAAATAATTTCTTTTTATTAATGATTGATTGATGGATTGATTCCGCCGTATGGATATACTATAGTTGATCCATTCACTTACAGATGACATTTGGGTTGTTTCTAGATATTGGCAATTAACAAAGCTGCCTTGAACATTTGCGAACGAGTCTTTGTATAGACATGTCCACGTGTCTGTCATTTCTCTTGGGTGGAGTGGAATGACCATCAAACCATTTTCGTTGTAAAGTGGCTTCCTCATTCTACCATCCTATTTGCAGGGGATGAGAGTTTCAAATGCCCCCCATTCTTGCCAGCACCTGCTATGATCAGTTTTTTTTATGTATCCACTTTATAGTTCCCTAATGACTAATGATGTTGAGAATCTTTCCATGCCCATATTTACCACCCATGTACCTTCTTTAGTCAAGCGTCTGTTCACACTGCTTGCCGAATTTTTAGTTGGGTTATTTATTTTCTTATCGCTGAGTCTTTAAAATTCTTTATATAATCTGGACGTCTTTTATCAGATAACATGATTTGCAAATATTTCCTCCAGCCAGCTCATTCTCCTAAGAATGTCATTTGAAGAGCAGTTTTTAGTTTTGATCAAGTCCAATTTACCAGTTTGTTCTTTTGTGGATCATGCTTTCATTGTTGTATCAACGAAATCTTCATCTAATCCAATCTCAAAAAAGTTTTCTCCTCTTTTTCTCCTACAAGTTCTCTAACTTCGGTTTTGTGATGAGGACTAGGATCCACTTGGGTTAATGTTCTATACATGCTTGTGTCAAAGCCCCAGCACCTACCGTTGACAAGATGACCCTTTCTCCACTGACTTGCCTTTGAACCTCCGTGGAGCTGTTCATATACGTGTAGGTTTATATCTAAACTTTGTCCTGTTCGACTGATGCATTTTTTCAAGCCAGTATATCACTGCCTTGATTACTGTTATTTTATGATGTCTTGAAAATTAAAAATGTTAATCTTCATTTTCAAAGTCGTTTCGGCTATTCTCAGTCCTTTATATTTCCATAGGAATCTTAGAATCCGTTTGTCAAGCACTACAGAAGAGCTTTCGGGCTAGGATTTTTGACTGGGGTTGCATTCAAGCCATATAGATATGTAGGAGAATTCACATGTGACCAGTAGACTCTTCTGACATGTAGACAGAGGACATCTTTCCATGTGTTTAGGTCCCCCTTGATTTCTTTTGTAGGTTTCAGAGTTCAGAACCCACACATCGTTTGGTAAATTTACCCTTAATGTATTTCATACTGATGCTGTTATAAAAGATATCTTTAAATTTTTATGGTTTTTCATTATTAATACATAGAAATACAATTATTATTTGTTCATTGATTTTGCATCCTACAACCTCGTTAAGCTAACTTAGCAGTTCTGGCAGCTCTGTTGTCGATTCCATCAGATTTCTATTATAGACAATCTCATCATTTGTGACTTCTTCTTTTCCAAACTAATTGCCTTTTATTGCTTTTTCTTTCCTGATTGCCCTGGCTAGAACTCCCAGTACAAGAACTAAAGTGGTGAGAGAACACGCCCCGGTCCTGTTCTTCCTGATCTTGGAGGAAAAGCAGGCTTTGATGTTAGCTGAAGGTTTTTTGCAGATGCCCTATAAAACATTGTGGAAATCCTTTCAATTCCTGTTTGTCAACAGTACTTATTAGAAACAGATACTGGATTGCGTTCAATGCTTTTTGATGGGAGAAGAGGAGATCCTCTATTTGAATGACCATGTGGTTCTTTTTTTCTGTTTGATATAATATATTGCATTGATTCATTTTCTAATATTAAATCAACAGTGCATTCCTGAGATAAACCACACACGGTCATGATGTATGATCCTTTTTATGTATTGTTTCATCTATGGTCATAAAGGACATTGCTCTAGAATTCTTTTTTGTAATGTCTTTTTCTTGTTTTTAAACAAATTTTCAATTGTTTAAAATTTTTTTTAATGTTTGTATAGAATTGGTACAATTTTCTCTTTAAATGTTTGGTAGAATTGACCAGCAAAGTCATTTAAGCTTGACATTTGACCACAAACTCAACATTTATAATAGATTTAGGGTTTTTTAGGTTACTGCATTTGTAATGAGGGAGCATTGGTGTCTTTCAAAGTGTTTGTTCATCAAGTTACAAATTTACTGGCATAAAGTTTTTCATAGTATTCCCTTATTTTAAACAATGGTATAATCCACAGTGATGTCATCTCACTCATTTCTGATGCCGGTTATTTGTTGCTTCTCTCTTTTTGCCTCATCAGTCCATATAGAGGTTTATCAGTATTATTGACCTATTAAAAGAATCAGCTTTTGGGTTCAATGATTTTCTGTATTGTCCTCCAGGGGCTTTTTAAAATGGATTTCTACTCTGATCTTTTCTTTTTCCTTCTACTCAATTTAGGTTTACTTTGCCCTTCTTCTTCATGCTTCTTAGGGTGGGGCCTAAGGTCATTGATTTGAGGTTGATTTTCTTTTCTAACATAGGAGTTTCATGCACCTCGTCCCCTGGAATTCTCCATCAGGGCGCTCCCACAAATTCTGATGTGTAGCACTTTCATTTTAATTCAGTTCACAGCCCATGGGCTATTTACAAGTGTGTTCTTTAGTTTCCAAGTATTTGGGGATTGTCCAGATATCCTTCTATTCTTGATTTCTAATTTGATTCTATTTTGGTCAGAGAATACTCTTCATATAACCTAAAACCTCTTTAATTTATTGAGACTTGTTTTATGGCCCAGAATATGATCTATTTTGGTAAATAGGTCACGTCCAATTCAAAGAATGTGCATTCTTCTATTGCTGGATGGAGTGCTCTACAAATGTCAGTTAGGTCAAGTTGTTCAAGTCTTATCAATTATGAAGAGAGGGTATTGAAATCCCTGACCGTAACTGTGGATTTTTCCATTTCTCCTTGCAGGTCTATCAGATTTTGCTTTATTTGTTTTGAAGTTCTTTTATTAGGTGCATAAATTGTTAAGATGTCCTCTTGCTGAATTGACTTCAATATCCTCATAAAATGACCTTCTTTATCCCTTTACTCTGATATCTTCTTTGTCTGATATTAATATAACCACTCCAATTTTCTTTTGATTATTATTATCACAGTAAATCTTTTCCCATCTCTTTGTGTCTTTGTAGTGAAGGTGCATTTTGTTTTGCTTTATTTTTTGCAGACAGCATACAGTTCAGTATTGCTTTTTTCATCTTCTAGCAATCTCTAACTTTTAATTGGGGTATTTTATATTTACATTTAATGTGATTATTAGCATGGTTAGGTTTAAATCTATAAACTCATTGTTTCCTGTTCATTCCATCTGTTTTTTTCTCTTCTTTTGAATTGATTGCATATTTTTTTATGATTCTATTTTATCTTTTTTGTTAGCTTATGAGCAATATGTCTTTGTTTTGCTCTTTCAGTGGTGACTTTGGGATGTATAGTATACCTTCTCACAGTCTACCATCAACAGATATTATATCACTTTGCATACAGGATATGAACCTTAAAATAGTGTGCTTCCATGTTTCCCACTGACTTTTATGCTACTGTGGTCATGCATTTTATTTTTACACTGGTTATAAACCTCATGCTACATACACTCAACTGTCTTTCAAAGAGATCTAAATAATAATATATATTAATTACATATATAAAATACATATTTAATATATATATTAATATATCTTAAATATTTGCCCATGTAGTTCCCATTTCCGGTACCACTCACTCCTGCATATAATTCATATTTCTATATGGTATCAATATCCTTCTGCCTGAAGGACTTCCTGTAACCTTTCTTACGGTACAGGTTTACTGGTGATGAATTCTTTCAGCTTTTGATTGTGTTTATATTTATCTTGACTCTAGAATGGCATTCCATTTAATGCATAAACACAGAGGGGGCCTTGGGGTACAGTTTTAACATAAAATTAATTCTCTAGGAATCTGACTCCTAGGTCAATCGAGGAGAAATATTATTTTTTTGTTTTCCTGAACTCAGTCAAAAATTGATCACCATTACAGAAAAGCACATCACTGATGATAACACCACTCACGGTATCTGACTCCCATCTGCACAGCGGTGCACCTGATGCAGGTAAGTTCACGCGGCTCCTGGTACCTTCTGCTGCTTCATCATGACTTCTGTGCACTTGGGCTCCAGCACTCACATGTTATTTATCATTAATTACTTTCTTATTATTTCCTTTTGTATTACAATTAAGGTAGTGCATTTTTCTTTTTAATTATATGTGTGGTCATTTATATAACCTACGAATTTCAAAGAAAATGACGGGTCAGAGACTGGTCCTTTTTCAAAGAAAATGACAGGTCAGAGACTGGTCCTTTTGTTATGCACCTATTGGTGCATAACAAACCACCCCCAACTTAGTGGCTTCATGCAATAATTACTTCTTTGCTCACAATTCTGTGGGCTGGCAATTTGGGTAAGGCTCAGCCACAGCATTCTGGCTGAGTGCACTTTGCCTTTGGGAGGAGTTGGCTGATCATGCCGGGACTGGCTAGTTCCAGAGAGCCACACGTCTGGTGGTTGGCTAGGACTGCCCGCTATGGCAGCTAGGTTCTCCTTCATGTGGCCTCTCCAGGTGGCAAGTTCAGGCTTCCTCATATGGTGATTTGTCTCCAAGAGAGAGAAGGTAGAAGCGGCAAAGCCTTTCGAGATCTTGGCTCTGAAACCACACATCACCTCTGCTCCATTTTATTGGTTGCAGTTAATCACAAGGCTAGCTGGGATTTAAGAAGGTAGAAAAACAGACACCACTTCTTGATGAGACAAGCGACCACATCCCATTGCATAGGGAATACATACACAGATGGGGAATTTATAGTCATATTTCATAATTAATCACAGAGCATCACAAAATACATGTTATAAAAAGGGGCATCAGGTCAGACAGGATTGAGAACCACTGCTGTGAACAGTATTTTCTCCATTCCACCCCTCACCTCCCTCAAAGAGCACATGTCCTTTCTTGATTTCTCATGCAAACAAATAAGGAAAAGTCCCCTATTTACTCAAGAGAGTTTCTCCTCTACAGACTGATAGCAATGGTCTACTCTCCAGCTTGCCAAGTAACAGGGCTGTGTTTGCCTGCTACGGTTAGTGTTCGTCACTAGGTACTACTTACACAGTCAAAAAGAAGTAAAGTAAAATGAGGATTTTGTAATTACCCTTTTCTTGCTTCGTTTTTTTCTAGAAATCGATGAACAGAACACTGATAGCCTGTAGTGAATTTTTATGTAAGCGGTCTTCATTATCAGATGGCTGAAAAATCAATCAGATAACTGACCGGGGAATTAGATAAATGACAACTTCGGCTACCCTGGGCGCTACACACACTTGACCCTGACATTCAACTGGCGGTGTCCCCACATTAGAGACGGCAAGACACCAGCTCCTCGGGCACCAGAGGGTCTCGTCAATGGACACAACGCATGACCCAAGTGATGGGATCTACCAGTTTAGCCCAGGAGTTTGGGACAGCACGTCCCAAGTTCTGCACAGCAGGATTCTGAACTCCTCCAAAAGGATAGACTATCCAGACCCAGATTCTCCCAGGCTGGCCTTGCTTTTGCTGATACACTTTCCTCACAACCATGGGTTACATTATACACAGCAAGAGTGGGTAAAAATCACAGTGAAAACCAACAGACATCTCAGCCCAGAGGGCAGAGTCTCGGTGTTTTCATTACACCCAGGGTGGCAGTGGCTGGGCACGCAGAGAATCAGGGTGTTTTCATTCAGAAAAGTCCTCACCAGCCACTCCAACGTCAAAAGCCATTTCTGTTCACATTCCCTTTTTAGGAGAAACCTTCCCTGGGATCCCACTGCCTCCCCATAGGTCCTAGAGAGGCAAAACGACTTCAAACGCATGGAGCCTGCAAATATTTAACAAAGGCAAGTTCATGAGCCAGAGTGACCTCAATGTTCTGACAACACCTGCCGGCCAGGGATGGGGGCCAGCCAACCAGAGGCCCGGGGACAGCCCTCCTCACCACCACTGGAAGGTACCAAGAGACAGCCTCCCCATTTGGCTGAACTGGGGCACAACCTATTCCAAGAAATAAGTCTGAAATCCTATCAGGCAGCAGACAACAAATATGCTTTCTTGCCAGACTGAACATAAAAGGTAACATTTGCGATGCACTGTGTCACATCCAGCCTATTAAAAGCTGGCAGCATGTAACTATTTAAGAAGAAGTAGGGAGCACCCTTCCCCCCACCCCCCAATAACATACTCCAAATCCTTGGATCTTCCAGTGGAATTTATTTAGGGATCAATTAGGTCTCATTTCATCCTCCAAGAGAGCTGAGACCTTTGTTATGAAGTCTGAGCTCCATGCAGCAAACACAACCCACCCAGATTCATCTACCAGGTCAGTGGACCCATCCCCCAGCTGTGCGTGTGGGGTGCTTCTGGCTGCCCCCTTCTCCCAAGGGTCTCCTCCATCTGCCACACAGGAGACACACATCTGAAAGGTAATACCCCTCCCCAGAGGCAGTCCAAAGACCCACCAACCCTGGGATTGGAGAGATTCCTCCCTTGACTCCAGGGAAGACCAACTCTGAGGCTGGTCTCACACTCACCTCAGGCAGGTGTGCCCCCAGGTGTTAAACAGAATCATGCATCTGCCCTGTGCTCTTAGCTTTTCATGTATACACAGCTCATGTGTTTATAACTCCACTCGACCATGACTTCAAGGACAGGAGCACTCTAATCTTTAATGTTTGCTGAATATCCCCTACAGCTAGGACTTTCCAATTTTTTGACAATGACCCAAAATAAGACATTATTGTCCTATATGTTGTAATCTAGTATATACATGCGTGTGTGTGTGTGCACACATCTCAAATGTACATTTTGTGAAATAACATCCACCTTTACTACTCCTGTTTTCTATTTCATTTTTAAAATGTTGGTCACTAAGATTAAAACAGAGAGGGAGACAAACTATAAGAAACACTTAACTCTAGGAAACCAACAGGGTTGCTGAGCAGAGGGGGGATGGGGTAACTGGGTAATGGGCCTTAAGAAGGGCACTTGATGTAATGAGCACTGGGTGTTGTATGCAACTGATGAATCACTAAATTGTACCTCTGAAACTAATAATACACTATATGTTAACTAACTTGAATTTCAATAAAACCTAAAAAAAAAAATGTTGGTCACGACTCCCTAAAGTAATTTTACTAACCCAGTAATATGTATGACACACAGTTTGAAAAACACTGCCTTAACACTTAGCAAAGTGACTCACACATAAGAGGTACTCCTTAAATATTTTATGAATGATTAAGCGATTGGCTGGTTATGAGAATATCCAACTAACAGTCTGGAAAGGCCTTGACCTTTGGCTCTGGGTCTTTGGATCTTTCCAATTTGTTAGACTTCCTGGCAAGTTCCATGATTTACCTTCACAGAGGGTGAGGCCCCTCCAGGGGCCCTGGGAGGGAGGGGATCAATCCAAAGGGCCCGTGTTGGTGTGTTTGCCCAAGTCCTTAGGCTCCCAAACAAGTCCTGTAGTTTTAGAAATAGGCTAATGGTGACAAATTCAAGACAGCCAGCAAGGACCAGAAATTAAGTCAAAGTATTACCTCCAGAGAACAACTGCCAAAGAAGGCTGCAAGTAAATAAAATGGGAATCTTGAATGAAAGCAGAAAAATAAAAAATAATAATAAATTTAAAGCAGCAAAGAAGGCTGTGAGAGCGTTTGGTATCATTACTATAGGATGTCAGGCTGCCAAGCTGTAATCTGGAAAGCACTCGTTCTCTCTGTGGGTTCCTCAAGAAGACACACACGTTAAAAAAAAAAACAAAAAAACAAAAAACTGGGTAAGGAGCTACTTCGTTATGAGCTGGGCCAATGCATAAGCCATCCCAAATTCAAGGGCTCCTGGGTCATGGTGGAAGTGGGAGACTCGAGTCTTATCCAATAGGAAACAATAAAGTCTGTGTGCTTTTTTTTTTTTTTTTTAACTGTGCTGGCTTTTCCAGGATTCTAAAAAGAAAGAAAGAAAGAGAAAATAACAGCATAGAAGGGGGGCAGAGAGCTGTGCATCGCGGCCACTGCCTGGCCGTCCCAGGGGATACGCCCAGCAGCCGCTGCCCTTTGTCCTGCTCAGCCCAGCTGGCCACGCCCTCCCCCGGCATCCAACTGCATCACCTGGGCCCTGCCCCAGCGACAAACCTGAGCATCTCTGGGTCTGCCCTTCCATGACCCCACTACCCACGAAGACTTGATTTCCCATTTTATCAACTACCATTCCCCAGATGAAGCAACCTGCACTTTGACCTATTTGTAATTACCGTTTACTGCAAAGGAGGCTGTGACCCTGAGTGGGAAGAAGTTTCGGCTTCAAGTTCACCGCTCTCTAACAGACATTAGTGCGCTCCCTTCCACTGGGAAGGCAGGCAGCAAATCTCCACAGCGTCAACATTTCCGGTGATCTCGTCATCAACAGAAATCACGAATGTTCTCTTACCACATCCGTGGTGCCGCAGGCATCTCAAAATACCACTCACGCTCGTCGCTGCTTTGAAATTATGGTAGTTGCTACGTTTACCACCTGATCTCATTTAAAATAAAAGCACATATATGACTACATCGCAAGTCTGCCTTTTAATATATTGCAACTTGAGGGCGCCTGGGTGGCTCAGATGGTTAAGCGTCTGCCTTCGGCTCAGGTCATGATCCCAGGGTTCTGGGATCGAGTCCCGCATCGGGCTCTCTGCTTCTTGGGAGCCTGCTTCTCCCTCTGCCTCTCTCTCTCTCTCTCTCTCTCTCTCTCTGTCTCTCATGAATAAATAAATAAAATCTTTAAAAAAAATATATTGCAACTTGATTTCAATAGAATGGGTTTCCTTTGTAAGCCTTTATATTTTAAATTTACTCATTTAAAAACGTGAATCTGAGCTGGGTCTGTAGGCTTCGCCAGCAAGCAGGTCCATGGCACAGACCTTGGATGAACGCCCCTGTACACCGGTAGTTGTGTCTATTTCTTATTTCTTTCCATTTTCAACCACTTTCTTCTTTTGATTTAAAAAACTATATATTTTTTTACATATACTCAAATTACAAGAATAACTTAAGCTTATGTGAACCAGTGAAGCAAGGCAAAAAGGTGACCCAAGAGTCGATACGGTCACCTCCTCCGTGCCCCTCAATGTCTATGCCCTGAAGAAACCCACCACACCCTTCCCCTTGTTTCTACAAACACACGAGGGCTGATTTATTGCTTGCTTTATACCAAAATAGAATCATTCTACACACATTATTCTGTAATTTATATTTGTCACTTGGCAATTGACACTGCAACACAGACATTCCTACAAGTCTGTGACTACATGTTTTTCTAGTTTCTTTATATGCACTTGTATAAAATCGTATGTGAATGAACCCCCATCGTGCACGTCATGGTGCTTTGGCACAGACTTCCCCTCTTGTCCGCCTCCTCGCCTCCCTGACTTGTCTTAGTTACCCATCGCTACATAACAAGATAACTTGGAACCTAGCAGCTTAAAACAACACATTTATTGTCTCAGAGCTTCGGGAGGTCAGGAGTCTGGGAGCACGGGGCTGGTTGGTTCTGGGTGGAGGGTCTCTCATCAGGTTGCAGTCTGGAGATTAGGTGGGGCTGCCATCATCTGAAGGTTCAACTGGGGCCAGGAACTCTCAGAGTCCACGTCGTTGGCAGGCGGGTGCCAGCTGGTGACAGGAGGCCTGTGTCCCTCACCAAATGGGCCTTTCTAGAGGGTTGCTGAGTGTCCTCACAACATGGCAGCTGCCTTCTCTCTAGGCAGAAAGGGAAAGCACGGTAGAAGCTTCGATGTCTTTTATGAGCCAGCCTCCAAAGTCACCCATCTTCATTTCTGTGCTGTTCTACTGGTTACTCAGGTCAGCCCTGCTCACTGTGAGTAGGGGCTTTGCCAAGGTGTGAACGCTGGAGGCAAGGCTCACCAGAGGCCCTCCTGGGCGTTGGGTCCTCAACCACCACCTCCTCCAAGGGCCACCTCCCCAGATCACTCATGTTAACAGCCTTCTATATTTTGTTCCATGCTGATAGGAACATGTGCAAACAGATCCATGAAGTACCTATGCAGACTACTTACGAGGGAGGTATTATTAACATGAAAATTTTTAATATTTTTGAGCATTTCATATGTCTGTGATTTATAGAAAGTTAATGAAATTTGAAATAAGTATTTTTAAATATTTAAAAATAAAGAAACAGAAACTCTGGTTCAAGATCATGTGTCGAAGAAGTGGAGCTGCTGGTTTTCGGAGCCAAGACCGGCGGACTGCAAAGCCCACAGTCTTCCCAGGACACTGAGCCAACGTCACTGCCTTGTCTCACTGCCTCCCTCTTGGTGACAGCCCTGAGTCTCCTCCCAGGGGATCGTCCCTCATTCTGATTGTTCGTGGGAGTGAAGACTCATGGGGTCAGGGCTTCTCTTCCAGGCCCTGTGCTCTCTGCTTAGAGCCCTTTGCGAAAACCTGGTGCTACCCACTCAACCTCTCCCATTAACTTAATTTGCATCTGCTCTGGGCCTTATTCCGCCACATTATTCCTCTTCCTAATTTTACAACAAAAAGAAGTTTTCTTTATGCTTTTATTCTTGTGAGTGCAAATACAGATCAAGACTCCAGGGAAGGTAACCTCACCCCCTTCCCCACCCTCCCCAGGAAACAGAATGCGGGAAGGGGGAGCACTGGAGCTGGGCCGGCCCTGTGTCTTTACTTCCACTGCCTCCCTGCTTCTCAAGCTCTTATTTCTTTTTTTCTTTTTTTTTTTTTTAAAGATTTTATTTATTTATTTGAGACAGAGAGAATGAGAGACAAAGAGCATGAGAGGGAGGAGGGTCAGAGGGAGAAGCAGACTCCCCTCCAAGCAGGGAGCCCGATGCGGGACTCGATCCCGGGACTCCAGGATCATGACCTGAGCCGAAGGCAGTCGCTTAACCAACTGAGCCACTCAGGCGCCCTCAAGCTCTTATTTCTAACCTTCATTGCCACCAGCAGGTCCTAAGCGGATCTAAGTCCTTCGGTGGCCCACCATGGGACAGGCTTTCAACAGGTGGCAAGGGGATCCCCCTCCTTGCACCGGGTGCTTTGCGAATACAGGAAGAGCATGCAGTCTGTCCCTAGACCTGGACACACACAGATCGCAGCGGACTGTCCATTCCACCGACGCGGAGGAAGTGCTGGGGGGCGAGCCCGGAGGACAGAGTGGGTGGTGGGCAGAGCAGCTCCTCGCAGGCGGCCTTTCCTTTGTGGGGGGAGTATGCAGGGTTTCCCACAGACGTCAGCAGGTGCCCTCTGAGAAGGGTTCCATGGTCACCCAGGACAAGGGTTGGGTGAAGCAAAGGAAAATGACATTCTCCTACTCCGCTAAAGTGCACTGTGACCCCAGGGCAGGGAAATACGTGCAAGGTTTCTGAAACAGAGTGGACCCCGGAGCCTTCTCCCCCTCCCCCAAGAAGTATCCTCTATTCCCTGGAGCGTGGCTTGGGAGCTGCTGAAGCAGGGTAATCTAAGTTTTGTTCTGACCTCAGCAATTTAAAACACGCAACCAACAATGGCTGTATCCTTTGTTTTCTTCTCCTTAGGTCAATAAAGAGATCCGAGAGGTTTCTGTCTTGCCAGAATTCTTTATTTATTTACATTTAAAAAGAGCGGGGGGGAAGAGTACAACCACCAACAACAATCTCTCTCCTTTTTTGTACTAATATACTTGGGTCTCGGCCTTTACCTTGCTGGAGGGAGCCCTTAATTACTCACAGGCTTTGCCAGAGCAGCCCTCGGTTCAACCATACCACTGTTTACACTGCAGCCCACATTACAGAATTCCACGGATTGTGGTGCCTCCGTGTCCTTCTTTGGAGACTAAGGCTGTGCTTTCAGCGACATACACAGAAAAGTTTAAGAAGTCCCAGTCCCTTGCTGGAGAACGCATAGATCTGGTGATTGGCCCCTCTGCCCTGAAAATGAGGATGCATTTCACCCTCTCCCCAAGGCCCCCAGAGATGTCAGTTAAGATTTCTCATTAGCCACTCGAATGAATTATCCCGCTGAGAGACTCTACAAGCCCCACCCCACCCCAGCCAGAGCTCCATCAAAGCCAGACCATCGCCTCGAAATGGATGATGACCGTCTTTCCCTTGCCTGGATGGGCCTCAAAATCGGCGTTTCTAAAGAACACCAGGAAATGATGGAGCCTCCCCCGCAGGAAAAACACTTTTATGGATGACTAATCAGCAATAATGCTGCAAATGACCCGTCTGCAGAAATCTTCAGTGCCTTGAGATCTAAATTACTCTAATTTTTCTCCCCCAAAATTAGGTATAATATTATAATTTCAAGTAATGCCAGAGCAATTTCTCCCTTCATTGGATACCAAGCTCAAGATGTTACAGGAAAAAGAAATAGCTTTTACCGCTGATATGAGAAATTTAAAAGACAGACAAGTGTGAGCAAACAAAAGCTGTCACATCAAATACTGCGGGGCGGGGGGGGGGGAGAAAAATCTAGAAAAAATGCCAGAAATGCTCAAGTCTAAATAAAGTCATTTATTTGTTATTTTAACCCCTTCGCTGTCAGTCGCTGGCGAGGCTAGCGAACCCCCTGGGGGCGGAGGGAACTGGAGGAGACGGCTCTCTTGGGCTCCTCACAACGGTGGTCTGTCACAGGATTCTCTTAGTCCCCTGGTCCCCTACAGGGTTTCCAAACACCAAGCACACCGCCGATGCTTCTCTGCTCCCAACTCCTCTGTGGGCATCACTTCTTCAGAGAACTCAGTCGTGTTTAATTGCCACCTCCTTAAGCAAAGAAACTGGACCTCGAGTCCCCGAAGGGCAGCAGCAACACACCATCCACGTGCATCAGTAGATGGCAGGTATGCGGCAGAGCGCGGCGGAAGTCAGTTCTTGAATTTAGTTTCCTAGAGGGCTAACGTGCAAGCAACTCCAAGATACGACTCCTTTGGGGGAGGGGGACTCTGTGAAGGACAGCTGGGAAAGGGGAGAAAACACAGCCTGGACAGACCTGGGGCACATCCCTTGCTCCTCCCTGGTCCATAAACCTGTTTCCTGTGTCAAGACGATGTACTTTTATTAAAAAAAAAAAAAAAAACAAACTGAGTAAGATAAGGTTGGTGCAAGACCATCGCTAATGATGGTCTCTAGAAACAGAGGCAAGTATTTCCAGTGAAAATGGATTGATCGGGCACCGATTTTTGCACACTTCAGCAGGCCCCGAGATGAGAAAGTCACAGCTCTGTCCTCAAGAATCTACTCCCTCCACCCCCACTCTCTCTGCTCCAAGCAGTTTTCCAACAAACTGCTTGGGCAGTGGCCCGCAGGACCTCCCAACAGAGAGGATTCCACAGACACAGCTCCCACCCGCGTACAGACACCTTGATGTGCCGGGTCTCCAAACTTTCTCCCAACTGCCCATCCATTCCTCCCCGGTAGGGGGCCCACCTCGAGCTGCCATGAACCTGCGGCTCCCAGAGGGCAGCCTGGGAGGTGTCATGGGTCCTCGCCCCTCCCTGCAGCCAGCCAGCTCCTCAGCACGGCACCCAAAACCCCCCATGGTCATGAGGTCCCCTCCACCTCCAAGGCCTTGCACCCTCGATCACCCCCCACTCAAACACGCTCATCTCTGCTCAAGATGCTTCCTTGAGCCCTGAGCTCATGCCCATTCCCACTCCGGGCTCACCCCCTCCTGTTTTGGGGTGCCCAACCTACCTGCATTTCCTCTCCTCCCCTCCTTGGCACCATGCACTGTGCCTGACCAGGTTTATGCACTCGACTGTCCTACTAGTGATGAATGCCTCATGAGCAGGAACCCAGCTGCTCTGCTTGGGAACCCCCAGGGCCTTGTTCAGGCTGTGAGGCAGGGTAGGTCCTTAAACTGGGACCGCGTGAGAGATGCCTAATCTATATACCAAAGCAACTCCCTTGGATCTTTAACAGGTAATGCTCGCTGGCTTTCCAAAGAAGTCTGGTTAAATGAAATGCTTTTCAAAGATATTCACCAACGGGAGAAATGGGCAGGGTCTCCCATCCAGAATCACAGACTGCCCGGGGCTCATTTGACCATTTCTCCACATTCTGCAGATTCCTCCCATCCTGATGCACCTTTGTCTTGGGACCTTCTCCGCTGCTCCTCCCCTCGTGCAGATTGGCTGTGGGTGGCAGAGAAGGCGCCTCTGTGGTCCCCAGCACCTGGTGGCGGCCACCTGCTTCCCCACAGCATCTCAGCTGACCCGACTCCCTGGAGCCGGTGCTGGGGGGAGCCGCTCCGGGGCCTCCGCCCGTGTGAGGCTCCAAGGGACGCGAGGGATGTGCAGCCATGTGTTCTCAGCTCAGACATTCTGATGTGGGTTTCTGTGTGGGAGACGGAAAGATGCACACACTCCCGCAAGTCTAGGATTTGTGGCTTGTGTTATCTTACAACCTCACATTTGGAAGAGGTATTTTAATTTCTTGTGAGTTGTGAAAATAATTATGTAATTCTGCCACCTTCTTAAAACTAAGATATTTCAAACTGACTCCTTGTAGTCTGGGGCTGACATCCTTAAGGGGACTCGGCTTTTTTTTTTTTTTTTTTCCTCCTTTGAGTTTTCAGCCAATTTGTGCCAAACAAACTCTTGAGTTGTTAAAACAGTTTGTGATGGAGAACCATCTTGCATAAAAAAGTAGAGGAAAATCCTTCTTCCCTCCCAAAATTAACTGTCAACAATGACTTCTTGAAATTACAAATGCTGTTGGCGGTCGCCAGCGAAGCCCACTTTTCCGATTTGTTTTCGGGCTCCCGCAGTCTCTAGTGCCACCGGATTTCTCCATCATCCTGCCTCACTCTTGTTTGTCCCTCTCTGGGTCTCCCTTATTTGTCTTCGGTTGTTTAAGAACCTAGGGAAAGGTTCAAGAAGATTGCACCAGCAAATGCCACTAGGAAGTTCTCAACGGCATATTTTAAATGATTATCCGAAAGGCACTTCTCTGTCAAAAGCCTTCCACTCTAGATTTACCCCGGACAACCATTAAGTCACTTGGTCGTCAATATTTCTGAGCATCTGCAACATCCCAGACCTCGTTTGGGGTTCTAGGGACATGGAGCAAACAGGCAGATGAAATCCCAGATCCACGAGTGACCATAGGGGCATTTATACTTTAACATCACCCATGGCTGACTTCGTGACATTCACACAACAAGGTGATCGTTTCATTAAATACAGCCCAGAGACTGTCAGTAGTTAGGATGTGTTTATCATTTGTTCCAGGGCATAAGTTTTTTTTTTTTTCTCATATGTATTTCATATTCCTAGCTGGAGAAATATCAAAAGAATCTGAATATCACCATCTGGACGTTACACCATGGGCTCCAGTGGGCAGGATTAGAGCCGGGTTTCTCTTCTTCCTCTAAAAGTGTGTTTCTTCTCCTTTGAAATGAGCACAGACATGGTTGATCCCCTGATGAGACCGACCCAGGCTCCAAAGGGCACTGAGTCTCTGCCCTCCATCCTCGCAGGCTCCTGGGATTCTCCAACGCAGAGGAAAGGGGGTAGGGTCCCTTCAAGGACATCTGAGCATCCGTGACTCACTCAGCCAATAAGTCGAATGTGCTCACATACATGATACCAGCAACACAGCGCCCCACTCCTCACGGAGCAGTCTGCTGGTCTGCCCGGCTCCCGGGTTGTGCCGCGGAGCCCTCGGGAGCCATGCCGATGTCGAAAGCATGCAGTCGCCACCGAATGCTTCACAAGGTGTCCCTCCCCTTCACTAGCATTCCCCTCGCTGGTGTGTAATGGTTACTTTTGAAACTACTGGTATTCTTAAGGAACAGAGAACATTAGCTGTTATTTGAAAGCACTCACTTTTTATACCTCCAGTATATCACTTTTATGTTTGTAAGTCTCTCCATGTCCACCCAGAATGCTTTCATCCTCTCCTCACGTGGTTCTCTCTCCTGCCAGACCAGTCTGGGAGCTCCTGAAAGAAGCCTCGGCACCTGGCCCATGAGAGACGTGTGAGACACAGGGTGATTTTTAAAATTAAAATTGTATTTTTTTTAATTTTTTTAAATTACTATTATAGACATAGCTAGAAAAATGTGGCTATGGCCCATGTCAGAGAGATTACTGCCTGTGCTCTCTTCTATGAATTTCATAGTTTCAGGTCTCTCACTTAGGTCTTTAATCCATTTTGAGTTTACTTTGGTGTATGGTGTAAGAAAGCGGTCCAGTTGCATTCTTCTGCATATAGCTGTCTAGTTCTCCCACTGCCGTTTCTTGAAGAGACTGTCCTTTCCCCACTATAGATTCCTGCCTCCTTTGTCGTAGATTACAGCCACTGTGGAAAACAGGATGGAGCTTCCTCAAGAAATTAAAAATAGAAATACCATACGATCCAGTAATTGCCCTACTCGGTATTTACCCAAAGAAAATGAAAACCCTAATTCAAAAAGATATATGCACCCCTATGTTTATTGCAACATTATTTACAATAGCCAAGATATGGAAGCAGCCCAAGTGTCTCCTGGTAGACAAATGGATAAGGAAGATGTGGTATATAGATACAGTGGAATATCACGCAGCCATAAAAAGGATGGGGTCTTGCCATTTGCGACAATGTGGATGGACCTAGATGGTATCATGCTAAGTGAAATAAGTCAGGCTGAGAAAGACAAATAACATATGACCTCACTCATATGTGGATTCTAAAAAAACAAACTAATAAACAAACAAAAAGAATCAGACCCACAAACACAGAGAACAAACCGATGGTTGCCAAGGGGCGGGAGTGGGGAGGGGACAAAATGGGTGAAGGGGAGTGGGAGACACGGGCACAGTGACGGGAAGGAAAGGTACAGCACAGGGAACGTAGTCAATGATACTGTAATAATGTTGCACGGTGACGGATGGTAGCTACACGTGTGGTGAGCACAGCATAACGTACACAATTGTCCAATCACTATGCTGTGCACCTGAAACTAAGGTAACGCTGCGTGTCAACTAGGCTCAAATTCAAAAGTTTAAAAATTTAAAATAAAATCAAATTGCATTTTTAGCTCTCCCCTGTTAACTATTCGTTAACAGTTTGCATTGTGTGTAGAGTCCATATTGATAAATATAACATTAGCTCTTTCTTAAATTTTCACAAGACAAATTCGGTTCGGAAACATGCTCTGCTGATCATGCAGGGATGGTGTCCGAACTGGGCGAGCGTTCCTAAATCCCATGGCTGTAAACGGCGACCTGCTACAGACGTCTCTTTCAAGCCCAAGTTCGAATTGCCTGCCATGGTGAAATTGGCCCAATAACCCTAACTTACGCCCAATTCGTATTTATCATTAGATAGTCTGTAACACAAATGAAGGACTCCCAGACGCCTCTTTAATGCTGAGAGGCAGAGCTGCTCGTTCCTGAAGCCTGACCTCGGATGAGGCGTCCAGGCTCCCCAAGCTGCAGTTGCCTCCCCTGTGAGATGGATGTGCTAAGAGCACCCGACCCACAGGTCGGACAGTGGGAATAAGTGAGACATCAGGTGAAGCCCACAGAACAGCCTCGGGCAGAGGCAGCCATTAACTAAGATGTTCGTTCTTTAATCCCTTTGGCCTCAGGATGACGCTACTGAAGATGCTTACAGACCTGCAGAAGGCTTAAGCATGAGGTTCTCTTCAGGAGGAAGAAATCTATAAACCGTTGTAATGATGCATTTTATAATAATGTATTACATGACCCCTACTCAGAACTTCAACCCAAAATGCTGTCTTTCCATAAACAAGACTCACACGGAGACTCCATTTACACAAAACAAACCAGCTTCATAGTCAGATGAGATCAAACAACCAATTGCTAAAAATGTTTTATACAAACTGGTTTACATTTGTGGACCCAATCCTCAATATTTTTTACCAAGTTACCTTCAATATGTCATCAGAAAGGTTTTTAGTGGACAGCTTTGAACCTAATTTTATAGTCTGAGGGTACATTAATAGCGTAGTAGGGTCGTATATTGTATATGCACTTTCTAAAGCATTATGTATAAGATATTCTAATGCTGGGCCTATTCTGGGCTCAAGAAACAAAGCCCCTTGACATTTATAACATGATCTAGCTGGTTATCCAGACTGAACTGGGGAGGGAGTCATCTGGATGTTTTTTTTCCCATGCCCTTATTTAATATAAGTTGGAAGGGTCTTTACTGGGGCAACAATTCATGGTCCAAGTTGGGTTTCTCTTCTCTCTGACACAAGGATAACTGCAAGGTGGAAAAAGCTCTCTGTGGAAAATACCATGCCCGGGAAAACAGATCTGTGAAAGGCAGGACTGGACAATCTACGTTGGCTCCCGTGACCACTGACTTCCATCAAACGTTCTATTGCTGTTACTGCCTCCAGCATTTATAAGAGTAAACTGCTCCAGAAAGCAACTGTGTCTTTCTCAACTGAGATGTGCTCTTATCACACCAAGTGGCATCGATCACCCACCCAGCCCGTACCCAGGGAGAGCAGATTCCTGCAGCTAATCTTGGTGACATTAGCTGGTCTTCACACAGCAGAAGGAAAGTGAGGCTCTGGAAGCTTCCAAGGCTTGCCCAAGGCCCTGTGCTGAGCCAGATCTGTACGAGGTCATCTCTGGGCCCTTCCCTTACACCTTGCTCATGCCTCTCTCTGCCAGGGACGATCCTGGCAGCAGCACCCCGCCTGCCAAGTATGCCTGGGGAACTGGCCAGCTCTGGGGCCCTGGATGTTCCTTTCCATCAGGAGGAAGAGGAAGGAAGCCTTTCTCTCAGGTCCCCCCATGGTGCCAATGAGCCTCTGCAGCCCCCATTTCCCGAGCCCTTTCTCCACAGCAGCCGCAATCCTGCAACCCAACAGAGAGCCACACACTCACACACTCAGTCTTCCGATTTCGGGGCAGTGTTCACGGTCATTTCCTAGCTCGAGTTAGCTATAGGGAGTTGAGGCTGATACCAGCCCTGCTGCTGTTCCCAGACAGCCTGCAAGAGGTACAAAGTATACATACAGATGTACACACATACTAATAATCTAATAATGTCCGTGAGCAACAAATGCTTCAATCTCATCAGGACTCGGATATTGAGAATGTACATGATCACATTAACAGGTAACAGGCTAATACTCTTAACATGGCATTAGAGAAAAGTACAAATCACTTGCAAGCCCAGGATCTGGCGACCTTAGTTTGTCTGATTTTGTTTCTGGAAAACTCTGTCTTCTCCTTAACAGACTGATTACATCATCACACCCTTCACTAAGTGTCAGGCACCGGGTTACCCAGGCCCTCCCTGGGTTATCGGGTTAATCCTTACAAGAGCTACCTGATGAAAACATGCAGCCCAAATCTGCTGCAGATGAGGGGACATAGGTGCAGATGCGGGTGACCCAGAGGTCACAGCACCGAGCTGAAGCCCACAGCTGGACCCAAGGCAGTGGGTCTCCACTGCTATGGTCTTCTCGGGCTCTCACTGAGCACAGGTTCCAAGAGCTTCGCAGTCTGTTATGTAACTCACCTTCTCCGCAGGGCTGAAGAGTAGAAACGAGTGCATACTTTCCATGAAGAAGGAGCTTGTCCCTGTCCATCCTGATCTATAGGGACCTATATAAAAAATATAGATAAATTATATCTTAGTGATTGATAGACATAATACAGTTCACTGAAAAATGATTCCAAACAATAGAGAAACGACTCCCCATCCTTCATAGATTCAACAATGGTTTGGTTGAGGCTTACTATTAGTCAACGGGGGTGTTGGACTCTTGGAGGAAGAATAAAAAGTATGGGGGGGGCCCTCTCTTGACCACAGAGATCAAAGTCAGGTTCTGATCTTATCTTTTATCTGATCAAAGTCAGAGAAGCTGCATATTCCAGAAAGTTCTGCTTTCCATGACATGAGCTCGGGTCAGCACTAGAAGCTCACTTATCAAACACGGAGGAAGGAAGACTAAGAGAACACTGTGTGTGAATGACCCTGGAATTAAAATTTCTTAAAAATAAAATTTTTAAACTCTATGTAAAAAAAATGGAGGAAGGAAGGAAGAAAGCATTTTGGGGGATGGAGGGGACCCTTGAGCTTTTGTCTCATGGCCATAGAGAAGGCTGTGGTGACATGTGACATGTAGCAGTCCTGTTTGCTCCTGGGAATGAACAGGAGCCGACTGAGCCGGATAGCAGATGCAGCTTCACGTGGAGCTGGTAATATTGCTTCTGCTTTACTATTTTTAAGATGCCATAAGACTGCTCTGTCTTTAAAAAAAAAAAAAAATTACAGATTAACTTAAAACCAGTGGGGTAGACATCTCTCCTCTTCTTTCAGGAGGAGAATTTTGGAATCACTTAAAAATCATAGCCTGCGTCCTCAAACATCATGGCTGCTGACTTGGGTATTTGTCTTTGAGCGTGATGAGCTTCGTGCTGAATACTGAGTTGAGGTGTGGTTCACTGTGCTGCAGACTTAAATTGTCCTTCCCACAACTTTATCTGAGAAGCCTGACGGTGGTGACAATCACAGGACTGGTTTCGTTGGGTAAAACTCTGCTATCTGCAATTTACTCTGACAGGCTCCACAATTTTAAGTGCAATTAAATCCTAAGAATTTGCCCAGAAGAAAAAAAATTCTATCACATTAAAAAAAAAATTTAAGAGAAGGTTAAAAAAAAAAAAAAAGACGAAGAAGGAAAAAAACAGTTGAATTGAACAACTAATTTCTAACTGGTTGCTCTTCCAAAAAAAAAAAGAAAAGAAAAATGTATTTGGCTGAGCCCAGAAATCAATTTCACTGTATAGGCAGGCAGCTCTCTCGGCCTGAGAAGGAGGCCTGCCGGGGGGTCACAGCCTGCTGACTAGATGCCCAGCCACCGCTGGTACCCACAGGTCCAAAGCGAATGTGGGAGAAAAACAGGAAACTTGCAGAAAACGACCTTCAGAAGCGGCTATCACCTGATCTCCCCTCAGCGGGAGCAGAGCAGCTGACTCCAAAGCAGGTGGGAGCTACTGGCCTCCCTTGCCGCTGTCCACATCCTCACCCCGCTGTCGTCATCACAGAGATGGGACCCAAAGAAATAGCCCAAGCAGGCCAGGCCAGCCTGCCCATCTGACCAGACGCAGGGCCAGTGGGCCAGACAGTCTTCCTTTGTAACCGTCTAGGGAATAGACTCAGAAGCGTTAACTGTCTGACGGCTTGCCTTCTGGGACATTCCAGTTGCATTTCTAATCCACAGCCAGGGTCACTGGTGTCCTGGAAAAGGACCTGTGTCCCTACCCCTTCTTGGCATTCCACACTTGAAATCTTTATTCAACAGGAAGCTAAGCTGACACTGAAACAGCTACCCGGGTTACGTTTGGGAAATCAGGTTTTTCTTTAAGAGATGTCAAATTATACCTAATGTTGGGGAACATTTCATATAAAATATGCATTGAATTCAGCAGAACATCTTCGAGGAGACACCTTCAAGCTTCCTAACTCTCATCACTGAGGGGCATGGAACTCAACAGCCCCAGCCCCCTGGCCCCTGCCCTCTCCACCGCCATCCCACCCTCTCCCCAACCCCAACTAGGGGTTACTGGCCCCGGAGAGACCAGCCGTTTGATGGTCTTCCCTCCTCCCAGCATGCCCCATGCATAGCACTGACCGCCCCCTGCAGCCCTGCCCCCCGAGACTTCTACCACTGACAACACTCAAATGACCTTGCCCATCTTTCCCTACCAGGCCCTGAACTCGCTGAAAATGGGGACCACCTCACTCACTTCCCAGCACCTCACAGGGTGCCTGGCACAAGGCAGGGTTCCCAGGGATGTTTACTGAAGGCTCCTTTCCTTCAGAGCTGCTAAACCGGGCACTAAAAAGCTTCCTGGGTGACGTGCTTCTCTTGCTGAATATCTTCCCCGACCGACTACAAGCCCAGCGAGGGCAGAGACCATTTACCCCAGTGCCTTGGCCCGCACTTGGACCCGTGAGATGCTCAGTAAATGTTTACTAAATACATGAATTAAAGACAATACTAGGGGCGCCTGAGTGGCTCAGTCGGTTAAGCGGCTGCCTTCGGCTCAGGTCATGATCCCAGGGTCCTGGGATCAAGCCGCACATCCAACTCCTTGCTCAGCGGGGAGCCTGATTCTCCCATGCCTTCTGCTCCACCCCCCCACCCCTGCGTTTGTGCTTGCTCTCTCCCTCTCTCCCCCCTCTCTCTGTGTCAAATAAATAAAATAAATAAATAAAGACAACACTAATACAGAGATCCTGAAAGTATGACTCGAAACCTTCAAACATCCCTGCCTAAGAGAATATTAGAAAATTGTCCATCGGTGCTTCTCTTTTGTGGGTGCCTATTAAAGTCTGCAGAACTTGACCTTGAACTTGCTGCAATCCAGCATGGTATTGGACAGATCAAGCCGTAGGGAAAGAGGTCATCCCATTGACATGTCATGGAGAAACAGGGATGAGGAGCTGATGTCTCATAATGGAGAGGGGCACCCTGGAGCCCCTGCCCCCCACTTCTTGGGCTGTTTGTTGCTTTTTCCTGGACGACCCTCTCTTTCTCATCACCCAGTGCTGTCCCCCTTGCGTCTCTATCAAGGCCAACTTACTCCGTATGACTCAGCTCAGCTACTGCCTCCCAAGGACGTGTTGCTGGGCCCCTCATCCCACCTGGATGAGAGTCCCCCATAAACACACCCGCATTGATGCATCTGACACAACACCCCTCCCCTGTAGCCGGCGCCCCATGGCCCTCACTGGGCCTTGGGTCAGGAGGGGCCGAGACGATTTCTTCTTTATCTTTAGGCAGTGCCTGAGCAAGCTCACCCCGGGCAGAGTCAGATTTGCTGTCACCTGTCCCTGCAACCAGCCCTGGACCCTGGCTCTCTTTTCCCCAGCCTACACCTTCACCTGCTTCCCCTCATTTTAATCCCACAAAATGAAGTCGATCCTTCCCACATCAGAAGCCGCGTAAGCACCCAGAGGTCTCCCCAGGGAAGAGAAACAAGCATGAGAAATGCTAAGGGGAAGTTCAGATAGAACGTTCCCTCGGGGCAGGTGTGGCCTTGGTCTCCTGCCGCAGCTGGAGTTCACCTCCCTGTGGTCAGGCCTCTCCCTTCAGCGGGCGCTTCGGTACGCATGTCGGGTCAGTGGAGAGGGGTGGAGCAGGGTGCCTCCACCTCGGCCCCTGTGGCTTTAAGGGACACCTGCTACTTTTGGCAGCTCCAAACTACACGCTGCAGTGGCCTCTTTGAGGATGTTCTCCTAAGAGCTGCCTTCTGTTGCCTTCCGTGCCCTCCCCGTCTGGTCAGTCACGGGGGACGCTGGCCCTCAAAGGCCCTTCCCCCTTTATTAGCATTAATACTGAACCCCAAAAACGGGCATTACGAAAACAGGGCCGCTTTGCTTTGAGCACTAGATGGACTCCTGAAGAGTCCGTGCAAAACAGAACCCTGGCGTGGCGGCCCTCAGTCCCACGACCGACACTGTTCTTCCAGAAGCGCGTTCCTACAGGTTGCGGACTCCCCGTCCAACGCATCAAATCAAACAAAGCATTCTGACCCTTCCCGAGTGCACACGGCCCCTGTGCGCTGAATTTGCTTGTAGAGGCCCTATTAGAAACTTAAACCCACAGACAGCTCGGGACTTCTCTGATGAAATAAACAAGTGCTAATTAAAATATATATCACATTCCCACTTAAATGGGGAATGCTATTTCTGCACAAAACGGTCCTGTCTCTTAGGACGGTAGATGTTTATTATTAGCCCGTACGGGGCACACGAACTCACGGAGTCAAAACTGGCCAGGATGGTGGAGGTTATGTAACCCAACCTTCCACCCCCTGCAGGAATCCCATCCACATGCTGGGGGCTGTCATCATTTTAAGGACCTCTTAGTACCTCAGGTTCTATTAGTCATGAGCAGTTTATTTTTGTTCGAAAGGTCAGAGGCAAATGAAGGCGCTTACAGCTTTTTTTAAGCATGGGAGACTTTCCCGGCAGGGTAAGGGGTGAAACCCGGCCATCGGCGGTCAACTGCTGTCCCTGGCGCTGCGTCCAGCCCTCACCTAGGGCAGGACATGGAAATCAGCCTCGGGTGTTAGTACCGGGCGCTTTTAATACACTAAAGCAAGGTCCTCGGTCCATTTTTTCCTGAACTATCTGAAAATACATAAGCATTCTTGAAACAATGCTGAGGCACCACCTACAATTAAAACTGACCGATGGGAGAGGGTTGTGAAGGACCTTGGAGCTGGTGCCTTTTTTGTTTCTTTGTTTAAAGGAAAGGTAGGGGGGCGGTCCTATAATCCAGATCCATAAGCCCTTACACACACACGTGTCCAAAACTCCGAAGAACTCTGAAAACCGAAGTTGTTTCATACACTTAGCACATTCCCTGACATGAGGCGACTTAGAGTCTCCATTCTGTCCCACTTGGGGTGAATATTCACATGATTGCTGTGAAAACATCCATGTCTTTGATAAGGGGGTGCTTCCCAACTGCGGAATCCCATACTATCCAGTATACATGATACACTGTATTTCCTTTCTAACATCAGGGGAAAAAAAATCCAAGTTCTGGAAAACATCCAGTGCCAAAAGTTTTGTGGACCAGTGTTGTCAAAGTCTGATGGAAGAAGGAGCCTGGCAGATAATCAAGATAAAGGAGAACCTAAACTGGAGAAAATAAGGAGGTCTGCGCTGGGGGTTACAAGTGGAAACCTTGACCCAAAGCTGTCTCTGAGAGACACCCAAACACACGGGCACCTGTTCCCCGGGTTGCTGGCCCAAACTTTAATGTTAGTTCTGGATTGAACCGTAAATCTGAAGTAGGTACTTCTGTTTCGTTTCTCTTTTTTTCCCCCAGAAGGACACCAAAATCAGAACATCAAAATACTGTCCAAAACTAATGCGAACAGGATCAGTGTTCAACTACAACTGTGGTCAAAGAGACGAGGCGAGGAGACAGTCAGAGGATCTCATGGATGGGAGAGGCTTAAACCACCCATCCACCTGTTAACACTCTTCCTCAGGGAGGAAGGGAGGAAGCTCTTTCTTTAAACCGGTTGGAAAATCACATCACGTGCACGTCTTGACCTGGCGGCACTCCAGATACAGCCGTGCATTGTGAATATATACGTGCGTCTTCCTTTGATGATTTTGCTGGTGCCTACAAGGATGGGCTGAGACTCTGATGCTCCACGACAGGGTCCCGGTTCTCCACTGGAGATGGCGACTCTCAGGGTGGCCCCCTTCAGAAGCAGAGCGCTTGTCTAAATACACGTCTGCCTGATTTGGGGAACCTGATGAAGTGGCCAGAAATGATACCTTTCTCGTGGATGGGTTGTTAACATGTGTTCACTGGAATCGAAATGCTAAATGTTCCTCCTTCAAATTCCCGAGAGCGTGCTTTTCACTTCTTCCTGTACCACGGCAACTGCTAATCTCTTTGTTCCCTGAAGAGCTTCAAAAGTGGATTTGTTCACGTCATTTCTGTCTTGTTACTTTAATCGTGTGCTATTGACCAGAGTGGGTTTTCTCCTCCTCTGCAGAGCCAGCCCCACCACCAGTGTGCTAGTGGGAGGCAATGGAGGTGGCCTGGGAGAAGGTGCTGGAGGGTCCCGTCCACCTCCCAGAGACATCAGGGCCATGGGCCTTTGCCAAGACATGACAGCACTTGAGACTTTCTGAGGCTGTTTCACAGGAATCTGCTCCTTTTCTTGGGCAAATCAAGATTATCCAAAGCAGACTGATCTATTTGGATTTCTGGATTTGCTTTTGTTTTTTCCCCCACTTTCTACTGCAGTCCAACTGAGTCATCCACATTTTTTAAACAATTTAAGATTCCATTTAATCGAAATAGTTTTATGTCGGTTTGAAAAAGTCCAGTGACAGGTCCTGTGAGTTCAACAGAGAAGCATGTCAGCTTCTCCTGGTGCCTTCGGCAAACGGGAGCATTTGTCACTGTTTTTTTCCTCCTCCCTGCTTGCTGAAATGTGATTCTGATTTCTAAATCGACACCCGATTGACAGATGGATGGCCTACTTTCTGGGCGCTGGCTGCTGACAGGGCCCCAAGACATGTGTAAAATGATACCTGCTCTCAAGGGGTCTTCATTGTTTTCTTCTGAACCAGAAACATTCCCAAAGCCAAGCTACAATATGAGAAAGAAGCAGGGCAATGAAAGACAGATGGTGTCACCAGGCCCTCCGTGAGAACCCAGTGGTGGGGACGGGTCCCCGGGAGCCCGACGCAGGCCAGGCCCACATGGGTCCGAGAGACGATGAGGCAGGAGACTGACAGGTGCAATGTGGACAGGCAGAGAGGAGGACGTAAGGTGTTTCGGGGAGGCAGAGGGTGGGAGGGAAATCTAGAGGCAAGAAAGAGAGAGAGTCAGCTGAGGCAGAAGATTGTAAAGGCAGGGCTGGAAGTGCCTGAGGCTGGGATCTGCAGATCCTGAAGCTTGCTGTCTGTCCTTTCCTGCCCAGTCCACAGGAGGCCCAGATGTGGCCAAGCAAAGGCGATGTAGACAAACCGTGTGGCCTGGCTAGAGGTGTGGTGTGTGCACAGAACAAGAGGTCAGAGGCCCAGTCGCTGGCAACCACAGGGCCAGGAAGGGCAATGAAATAAGAGAAAAGCGGGGCAGATTTGAGAAAATTTTCCAAATCATTGACGACTAATACAAACTACTCAAAACATAAACATTCAACTTTGCACACGCATTTTTAATTACTCCCTTATGGATTTAGTATGCAGCCCACTCCCCCTATAACCCATGCTCATTTCATTACCATCGAAATTATAATTCCTTAATTATGAGCCTATCACCTATTCTTTCCTAAAACCAATCCAGAAACCACCAGGTACGAACTTCTATTTAATAAAATGAACATCTGTGATGATGCACCAGGAGCAAAATCCTAATTGTTCTAAAACTGGCACTTTGCTTTGACAACCAACTACCTATTTTTTTTTTTACAAAAAAAAGAAAGAAAATGTTTTATTCCTTTACAACACCTGCTTTACTTCTTTTTTGACTTCTAAAGAAAGAGATTCATTTTTACTGGCAAGAAGAGAAGTCACTCTCTAACAAAGGAAAAGCTGTGCTCTATGGGATAGTTGCCCGCTACATTAAATAATACACAAGAATATCAACCCCAAACCACAAATCAAAGTGGGGCCAATCCCGTTTTCCCACATAAAAGCCCGCAGTCTGATAACCTCACTCCTTTGGAATTAGGCAGCCTGAGGAGGCTGCAATTCTTGCTACTCGAGGGTGGCCGCACCACCGCGCTTCTGGACAGCCGGATTTCCATTAGAATCGCCTTCCCTCATTCACTGCCTTCTCCTCCACCCCCCTCCACCCCAGCGCAGTTATTCAGTGAGTTATAATTTGGCACTAAAATTCAATTAAGCTGAAACTTCGGTCATATGTGGCCTTTTTCTCAGCAACGCGCAATTTCTCCCACCCGTCTTCCAAATGTTAGCAGATCGATTTTAAAGCGGAGGAAGGCAAAAGTTTACTGGGACCAAGCTCTCCTTTCTAGAAACCGGCTGGGACTCTCTACAAATTCAAAGACACGCAGCTTGGGGTCAGTGCACCAAAGCGCTCCAAGTTTTGACAGCGCTGGTGGACCGGAGGCCTCGGAGCGACCCGCGGCCAGTGCCTCCCGCTCAGGCGGCCGCCCCGCGGCCAGGACACCGGCGCGCCCCGATGGGAGTGCGGCTTGCAGGCCGCTCGCAACGGAGCCCCCGCGGCTCCCGGTGAGCCGGCCAAAGTCTGTCCAAGCATTGAGACCCCATTGAGGACTGTGGGAGTTTGGGCGGCTTAATGGGATTGTGTTCGGTGCTTCAGGCGCTCCTTTAAAAGATTCCATGGCACCAACGAAACTCCAATAAAAGGGCCTCTCTAATTGCTCTCTGACTTTCTATGAAACTTTCTAAGCTGTGCTGACATCCTCGAATACGACTATGGAATTCAACAGGGGAAACCAAGGGGGTGTGCGCAGAGAAAGCGGTTCTCAGCGAGGCATGTGTGGGGTGGGGGGTGACTTGGGGGAGGGGAGATGGGGCGGGTGTGAAGTCTGTGCCGGGAAAAGAAAAATATGAGTGTTCTCCTTTGTGTGCGGACAAACAGCCGAGCGCGGGAGGTCGGGGCCGGGGTCACGCGGCTCCGGACTGCAGCTGCCGCCGTGGGGCGGGGGTCCCGGGCGGCCCCCGGGCGTCGCGGCCGGCGGAGGCATCAGCATTCCGGCGGCGCGGGCGGCCGCTGTCCTCGCACGACCCCGGCCCGTCCAGAGCGCGCCACGCTCCAACCCTCGCGGCGCCCGGGCGCGGGGAGCACGGGGCCGGGCGCCCGAGCAAGGTAAGCACCGCGCGCCAGCGCCCCTCACCCCTCGACAGGGCGCACGGGCGGCTCAGGCCGGCCCCCGCTGCCCCGAGCCCCGCCGTCCCCGCGCTCCTGGGGCCCGACGCCCAGCCGGGACCCCCGGCAGCCCCGCCACCGCGGCGCCCGGCCTTGGCCTGGGCCTAGGCTTGGCCTGCTGGGCCCGCGGCGCCTCACTCCGGGCCCAAGAGGACGGAACCGCCTCGGGGCTCGCTCGCCCCTCTCGGGAGGGGGCCCACGAGAGCACAGGTGACCTGCCCAGGCCGCCCGCAGCGGGGGTCACCCTCCCTCCGCACCGCTCCGTGGCCGGCGGCCTTACCAGGGTCCCGGGCCCCGGGCGCTGGCGTCCCTGGGGCCCTGTGCGAGCCCCCGCCGCCCCCTCGAGCGCTCCCGTGCGCAGGCGCGGGCCGCAGGGGGCCAGGCTTCGGCCGGCGTGGGCGCGCGGGCGTGGGCCCGGCCTCGGACGCTGCCCTGCATGTCCACGCGGTCACCCGAGGGCGAAGGCACATTGGGCGCTGGGGGGCGGGGAAAGAAATGGCGGCGTCGGCGAGGCCCAGGCGCCGGCAATCAAAGGCTGGGGATGGCGCCCGCCGCGTTGCCCACGGCCAGGCCCAGGGCATGAAAGGATCTTTATCCTCGAGTGACACGGCGGCGGTTTCCTCCTGCCTCCCCCTCCCCGCGGCCCTAATTGGGGCCGGCTGCTAATGTGATTAAAGGCCAGTTAAATGTTTCTCGGGGCAGATGGTGGGAAGAGGCCGAGACCCCTGCCCCCTCCCCGGGGTCACGCCGGGCCCGTGGTCAGGGGACCGGTGGTGGTGCCAGTCCCAGGGCAGCCTGGCCAGGCGCCCGCCGATTGTTCACCCCGAGGCGGGGAGGCCGCGGGCGGGCTCCTGGGGCTTTATGTAAGCTGGTGGGCTTGGGGCCCGGCCGGATTTGGGGATTCTTTTCGCACAGTTTCCATTTTCTGGCCTTTGGAACTGCGCCCTGGGCCCTTGGGGCCCTCCCCCTCCGGTGCCCGGCGCCTGCGGGGCCCAGCGGCGGAGGCAGGCCTGGGGGCGCGGGGCGCTGGGGGTCTGGCAGGCTCGGAGCAGTTCGGCTTGGGGTCTCCCCACTGAGGACAGTGACTCAGGATGGTGGTGCTGCGGAGGCCAGGCAGAACCCCCGACCCGCAGCGCCCCCAGGCCTCGGCCACAACCGGATTCCCACGTCGGCGACGGCGTGGGTGGTCTCGCCCTCCCTCCCGGGAGGGCTGGGCGTCGCGGCTGCCCCGGGGCGCAGGGCCTAGGAGGCAGTGTGTGCGCTGCGCTGCCCGCCGCGCCCGCTTCCGAGGGCGCCCAGAGGCCCTGGGGACCCCTCCCCAAGCGCGCCTGACCTGGCGGAGGCTGTGCGGGGGGCCCCCCAGACAGCTCCGCTGCGCCCGGAGCGGAGAAGGCCAGGCCAGTGCCCGGGTCAGCGGAGTCAGAGCTCCGAGCCCTGGCCCCACCGCCCGCTCCCCGCCCGTGGCCCTGTTCCCCCGCGGGCCCGGCCATGCGCTCGCGCGGGTTCACGGCTCGGGAGTCCCCGAGCGGCCAGGAGCGCGGCCCTGCCGAGTCCCCGCGGCTCCGAAGTGGCAAATCTGGAACCAGTTAGGATGGGGGAAGCAGATAAAAGCCAAATGGAAGCCCGGCGGAAGAGTGAGCTCAGGACGGTCCGCCAGGTGGCCCTGGCCGTGCGCTCGGGCGGCGGCGGCGGCGCGGGCAGCGCGGGGCCGGGCGGAGCAGGTGGGACGCGGCAGGACCCACGTCGCAGGCCGCGCACCCTCTTCCGGCCCCCGCGGGGGTCTGCCCGCGGCCTCCGTGCGCTGCGGAGAGGGAAAAAGCTAGCCAGCTGGAAGGCCGCGCGGGGCCGGGGCCGCGGGACGACGGGAGGGCGCCCGGGGCTGCGGACGGAGCCGGCCTCGGGCGGGCAAGGAGAAGGCCGCCGCCGGCGCCCCCGCCGCGCTGCCCTCCGAGAACTCGGCGCAACGCCGCTTTGAAAACTAACGTTAACCAAGCAAGCGTGCTTCCGTGGAAATTTTACATATTGGCTGTTTACTTTTTTCCAATATTTTTTGGAATAGTCTACAGAACTTTCTCACATCTAACAAATGTCAGACTGAGCAGATCAGAAAATATGAAATAAAAAGAATGACATTTCAGTTTAAGCGGAGTGAAAGCAAACGGTATTTTTTAATAATATTTTTGCCAGAGTGTATTGTGGATCTAAAATTTTGTCATGTTCAAAATATAATTTTTTTGATACTTAAAATACACATTTTGTACATTTTTCAACCAAAAGAAGTAAAGCATTTAAAAAGCAAAAGCCGAAACCAAGGAAAGCTTGCAGAGAAAATGGTGAGGGACCAAAGCCTTTCTCCTGCTCTCCTATTTTTTTCTTTTCCTCCTTAATAGCCTGAAGGAAAATAGAGTCAAAATAAAACAATTTCATATTAAACTAACACATAAATGGAATTAATTCCTTCCCAGATGGTCTGAGGGACCTGGCTGTTTTAGTGGGCTCAGAAAATGCTAGATTCAAGGTGATTTTCTTTCCTTCAGCTGCTCAGGGAATTGTAAACAGCGTCAGCCTCATGATTTGTTTTAATCTGCTTATTGAACACAGATAAAATTAGAATCGTCCTTCCACTTGACATAAACATGGCACAGGGAAAAGTCATCAATGTTTTTAACCAAAGGAATATCTGTTTTTGTTTTGTACAAAACAGTAATATTTAACTAGTATGTAACAAACCCAGTGACCTTGCGTTTGTTTAAAACGGCAAATGTTCTAATGTCAGTAACCCCAATGGCTGTAAAAAAAAAAAAAAAAAAAATCAGTTTTTAAGTTAATCTTCCATTTGCTCTTTTCCAGTGATCTTGTGTCACTAAGCAAGCAGCATAGAGTAAAACAAATCATTTGTGTGTTCCTGGTAAATAATTTTTTGAGTCTCAAAAAATCAAAAATATGTCAACTGCTGCTTTTTAGGAATAACCTTTAAAATGGACAGGAGAGGGGAAAATACGGTTTTGTTGACACTGGGAAAACTGCCTCTGGATGGGGAGGGCGCGTTGTGAGGCTCTAGGTGCTCACGGGCGCTTCTGCAGACACACCCCGGCCCCGTTACAGTTATGACGCCGGTGATGGTGTTATGAGCCAGACAGGTCCGTTGTGCACCTGCAGTAGGGGAGGTGCCCTGGACCATGCACACGGGACCCACACCCGCCCGGCCACGTCATGGTCCCATCTGGAGGACCCTCTCCGCTTTACAACGTTTTCTCTCCTTTAAACACTCCGTGGTGGCCCGCTCAGCAACATGACCGGGGATCCGTTTGTCATTTTCGCACACAAAGCCATAAGTAACCAAAGTCTGGACCAAAACTTAGGATCAGAGAAGCCTGCAGGCTGCTTTGTCACATCGACAGCCCGTAGTCTGAAGAGCGGGCCAACCATGGGACATCTTTGTTCATAGCCCACAAAGGCGACAGCGCGTTCAACCTCAGGCCCGATTACGCAGTTGCATTTAGGTGTGAGTGAGAGCGTTTGGGGTTTTTTGTTTGTTTGTTTCCATCTTTGTTTGGTTCTGTTTCTCTGGGAAAACTAAGGTCCCTTTCACAGCACTTGGGCCCGCCTGCACGGCAAACGGGAAATCCAGCCAGGACAGGAGGGGGACGAGGCCTCCCTTTGGGATGCCAGTTTGCTCTGTGCCTGTTTATTACAACTGAAGGTTTCAAGGTGCCTCGAATTGCCCAAACCTGAGGCCCATTCCCAGGAGGGGAACGAACGCTTCACTGCCACGAAGAGGCCTCTGCAAAGTTTGTCCAAGAATCTTCCCAGCCTTCCTTGTGGGGGTGGGCCCCCGACCCTCTCCAAGGAACAAAACAGCCAACTCACATATTTTGAACACCCAGAATGTTCAGTGATATTGAGAAAAGTAGACAGCTGGCCTCTGGCCTTGGAGACCTTAAAACGATGTGGCCATAATAGACAAAAGAAGTGACAGAGTCTGTGAGTGCTTGGGGGAAGAAGAATGCCCTGCAAGGTAGGCAGGGTACATCTGAAAATGGCCACCCAGGGGTTTGTGGCCCGTATCCAGGCCTCTGTGGTGGGAGCGGGACCATCTGGAGGAAGCCAGCAGATCCGGGGGGCCAGCCCCACACTCCAGCCACAGTTAGTTCCGGACTGAAAAACAAATCTGATAACCCCAAAAGCCTTCCTCCAGGTGCCCACTGCTGGCACGAGGGAGCTCAGACGGCTTCCCCAACAGGCCTCCCAGCCCAGCCGGGCATTTCTTGGCCCCTGCCCAGGTCATTGCCCTGCCATCCCTCTGCTCCCCAAGACACTCTCCTCGGCTCAGGGACGGGGAAAGGCTCTCACTCTGCTGGCTCCCGATAACCACATGGGGTTCGGTGCCTCTCAGAGCAGGCCAGCCTGGGGAGGCCCCTTTAGGGCCTTGCTTTGGGGACCTCCGGAGCACCCCTGGCCTGCAGGTGAGGAACAGTCACACCTCGACACCCCAACCTCTCAGACCCCACACAGCGGTGCCGCCACCTTGCTGAGCCAGCCCCATTGGTGTGCGGGTGGGGGCACATAGCGGAAATCCTCCAGCACGTCCTGGCTCCTGTCCTGTACCCAGCACTGGCGTTCTTGTTCCGAGAACAAAGGCCCGGAGGCCCCTGCAGAACAGAGAAAGGCTGAGGGCAGTGGCTTTCAAAGCTTGCTGACCGTGGCCAGGGTAAGAAATACATTGTGCCTCTCAACCCAGTGCACACAGAATGGCTACGGATAAAATAAGCAATGAACTTGTTATACATGTCTAACAGAACGTTTTCACAAAAGAATACTTCTCCTTCCGTGCATCGTGAATCCTGATGTTTGTTATCCCTTTTCGTGTCTTCTCAGTGATGGCAGCCACCTACTAAAATGATCCCATGACCCTAGTGGGTTGCAGCTCAGTTTTTGCAGAGCTGAGGCTGTGTGGGCTGAAGGAGCTTGGGACTCAATCTGGTGGCACCCTCAGTCCCCGCCTGCTACCTTTGCGTCCCCCCCCATTTCAGCCCTAGAGTCAGACCATCTTGCTGGGATTCTTAGAGCCATGAAGCTGGGGAAATCACCTCCCTCCGCTGAGTTTCTTTCTCTTAGAATGGGGGTGACAGCACCCACCTCCTAGGGTCACGGGGAGGATCAAATGAGATCCTGCACGAAATGAGGGCTGGACTCAAAGCACCCAAGCACCTGTCCCTTTCGTTCCTCTGCCTCTTGGCTGCACCTCTGGTCCTGACCAGGTTGCCAGCCCCAGTCTGCCTGCCTCCCAGTGGGATTCTCCCCCTGCTGGCTCCCGTCCCGGCTTCCCTCTGGGCCACCTCCTCCTGGGTTCCCACTGCAGGGTTCAGTCCAGCTCAGCATCCACCGAGCCCCGATTAAGTCCTACTGCCCTGATGGAACTCCAGGTGCTATATCCCACACCCGTGGACCACCAGCTGTCCTCTGGGCGAGACCCTAACAATAGTACAGCGTTGGATACGGGTGGTTGCTCCTCTCCTCATGTTGTAGATCAAGTACTGGGGACCCAGAGGGGTGTCGCGCAGTTAGTAAGTATAGAACTGGGATTAGGCCAGCTCTCCTGGCCTTGGAATATTGTCACACTCCACCTGATGTGCAGCCCCTGGGTCCATGCCCTGCGTCCTCCCTGGAGCCAGGCCGAGAGGACTCCTGCTTCACGCTCTCTCCCCAGCCACCCTCGGGAGATGGCTCCTCTCCTGGGGTTGGGGGATGATCCTTGGGGAAGGGACAAGGAGCTCCCCCCGGCAACAGAGGGAATTATTCCCTGGCCCGTCTTCACCTCCTCAGCCCTGAGAGGGCTGACTCCATTTGCCTTTGAGCATCCCCCACTTGGGGGCAGAACCACAGTGTTCCTGCACCCCCTCACTGGGCTCGCTTCAGAAGTCACAGACATGGGACCAGGACGGCTGCCCTGCGTTCTCTGCACACAGACACACATGTACACAAGTATGCATGCACTCACACACACACATGCTTGCCGTGTGCATTTTAGTTGGCAAATTACTCTCACACCCTTTAACCCCTCCAGCCTTCCTATAATCGGTAAATAAACATTAGGAAATAGATGGCTAACTCGATCTTGAGGGAGGCAATAGAATGTTTGGAAACATGGAAACTGGTGGAAGGCCTCTTTCCCTCAAGTTTTTTCAGGCTTTATGAGCCTCCAGTGGCCCTGAGGTGGGAGGTCGCTGTGCAGGGACAGCAAAGGACAGAGTTCTTCTGTGGACCAGGCCCTGCTGCAGACACCCAGGTCCCTGCCCATGGAGCTGACGTTCTAGTGGGAGACGGGCAGGCGGTGCAGCCGGGATGGACTGTGTCTGGGAGCAGGTGGTAGCCGTGGAGGAAGGTGCCAGCAAAGCTCTGGAGGAATGTTCTGGCACCTGTGCCTGCAAAGGCCTAATCCAGGACCAGGTCCAATAGCGGAGCAGGAAGGAGCTGGTCTGGCTGCAGCAAGAGGCAAGTGGCAGAAGAAATGGAAAGGAAGAAGGAATGATGGGGTCTCTCTGGCCCTCTAGCCCTGAACATGCTACCTTCCCTGCCCCGCCTCTGAGCCCAAGGGTGCTGCAGGGCCCCTCCCCCAACACCCTCACCCCGCCCCACCTCTCAGGGCTGCAGCAGGGCACGGTAACTCAGTGCCAACTGACCCACAGGTCCATGATGGCTCTGTGGAGCCAGCCCCGTCTGTGTGCCTCCTGCAATCTGTCCTTCTGAGTCCATTTTCCCTCGTAAGGATTTTCCCTTTTACTTGTTTTGTTCCTCTGACAGCTTTTTATCTCTTTGAAGTTGCTCTTGTATGATCCAGCTGTTGCGGCCTGCCATTTTACTCCCTCTCAGGCCCTTCCAGGGGGTGCTGAGAGCAGTGGACACCCCTGCCACGGCTTCTTCGTGGCCTTTGCTGCCCACCTGCCCACACCGGCGGAGCGCCAGAGGGACGACCAAAGCCCTGGCAGGGCTCAAGTCATTCTCCAGGCTTCGAACTGCAATGTGGGGAAGCTCCTGCACCCCCATTCCCCATGCATAGACGCATGCGTGCACACACACACACACACACACACACACACTTACACACACCTGTGGTCCCATGAGGAAAACCGTTTCTATCCAGGAGTGAGCTGCCCAGCACCTGCTGACCCAGCGTCGCCCTCCGAGCCGCTCTCAGGGCCAGTGCAGGATGCCTTCTGAGGCTCGTCCTGACCCTCAGTCCCCGCCTGCTACCTTTGCGTCCCCCCCATTTCAGCCCTAGAGTCAGACCATCTTGCTGGGATTCTTAGAGCCATGAAGCTGGGGAAATCACCTCCCTCCGCTGAGTTTCTTTCTCTTAGAATGGGGGTGACAGCACCCACCTCCTAGGGTCACGGGGAGGATCAAATGAGATCCTGCACGAAATGAGGGCTGGACTCAAAGCACCCAAGCACCTGTCCCGGGGCCCGGACACTGGTGTTTTCCTTGAATCTGTCCACCCAGAAAGCAGGTGCCATAGACCCGGGCTTCTGCCCCCGCCTCCCCTGCCCGACGGTTGGCTCAGGTATGGGGCTTACCTTCAGCATCTATGAGCGCTGCCATCTACCCACCTGCTTCATCCACGCATCGCCTCTGCTGGACAGCTCTTCACAGTGTGGGCAAGCATTCTAGAAAATGCTTTGAGCTCCATGGGCCCCCGGGGCCCCAGGCCGTCAGAGATGATGAAGCTGGACTTGCAAGGCAGACAGGCAGTGTGCACAGAGGTGGGCAGCTTCCTCTGAGGGTGGGGACCCGGCCCTCCCAGGCTCCCAGCCTCCCAGCCTCCCGCTGGCCCTCACATGTGCCCTGCTCACCTCGTGCTTCCCTCTTGCTCTCTATGCCCCGCCCGCTGGACTTTGGATGCATTTTTTTTTCCCTCCTGCCAACCTGTCACCTTGGTCACTGCCCTTCACCCAGTGCCTCCCTCAATATATTTTCCTCTGAGGTTTTCCGCCAGCATAAACCTCCAAAGTTTTTGCCTTAGTGTGTATTAATATTCATATTCTTAGAGGCACAAAAACCCCAAAGCAAAAGAACACCTTATGGTGGCAGATGCCCAGGTGAAATTGGGATCCTGTGGCCGGGTCAGCCTGTCCATACTGCCCAGAGCTTGCTGAACTCCAAATCCAAGCAAAACACTCAAAGTGCACCCCCAAACTTCAGTTCAAAGCACACCTAATTTGGAGTCTGATAAAGTCATGGACCCATGGAAGGAGGAAATCCCTCGGAGGGCATCTAGCCGGGCCCCTTATTTTAAGAGAAGACCATAGTAGCTCAGGGAGGGAAAGGACTGGCCCAAGGTCACACAGCCAGTTGATAAGTATAGTAAGACCGGGGTAGAAGGGCTCTCAGCTTCTGCTCTGGCTTGTTAAGCGTGGCAAGCAGTAACCCAACTGTCATGAAAGGTGTGATAAGCACACCAGTCTGAGCACCAAGCTCAGCACACCAGTCTGGACCTAAGCATTCACTGTGTGTGAGTACCATCATGCCGCTCCTTCTCCATGCCCTTCTGAAGAGTCCACCCCTTTCCCAGCCCAGTTGGTGCAGTCTATATCAAGCAAGGAAGCCTTCCAGGCCACGCTCCCTGGATAGAGCTTCAAGTTCCAGCCCGGCCGCAGCCATCCGTCTTTCAAGAATTTGAACTAAGCACAGCCGCTGAGTCAGACTGAGCTGGGCCTGGGGACACGAGATCCCACAGATGCAGAGAGTGGTATCTCCATGTAGTAAACCATAGGTTTCCAGTAGCATCCCCTGCCCCCCTCTATGCTCCTGCTCCCCCAGGGGCCTCATTGGCCTTCCATCAGCCCACGATGAAGCAAGGCCCTGGTTCTCCGGGGGCGGGATGAGACCAGGACTGGGGAAGAGAAGGGGACGTGTTGGAGGCAGCCTGGGCTCCGGAGGATGGGATGCAGGGCCCCACATCCTTGAGAAGGTGAGCGGGCACCTCAGCAGCACCCGGGAGGGACTGATGCTGAATGCCAAGATGTCACAGGGTGAGGCCCCACCCCCGGGACCACCCCTTCGGCCCAGACACACCGGCCTGTCGCCCCACCCAGCTCGAGATCCTCCTGGACACTTGTGTTCATCTCCTAGCGCCCCCATAACAGAGGACCGCAACCTGGCCGACTTAACACAATAGACACTCTGTCACAATTCTGGAGGCCACAAGTCTAGAACCAAGGTGTCTGCGGGGCCATACGTCCTCTGAAGGCTTCAGGGGAGGATCCTTCATGGCTTCTTCCTCACAAGGACACCGCCATTGGGTTTAGGGCCCATTGAGTTTAGGGCCTGTATCATCTTAACTAATTACAGCTGCAAACACCCTATTTCCAAATAAGGTCATGTTCTGAGGTTCCAGGTGGATGTGAATTTGTGCGGGGGGGGGGGGGGGGGACAGGATTCAACCTGACACAACCCCCACGCTCTCTAAAGAAAGATGGCCTCCATATACCTTGAGGGGCGTCGGGTGTGCAGACAACGTTTGCTTCTTGCCTGAGGTGGGCTCGACAGAAGCTGCTGGGGATTCCCTGACAGGCCGGGGGTGCTCACACTGCCTGTGTCGTGTCAAACCAGGGCAGCGACAGTACCAGGCAAGCCAGTGTTCGAGGGGAAACCGGGGGCCTGTGGGAAAAGGGCAGGAGCGTGGAGCCCCCAGAGAGGACAGCTGCTGGCCCGTTGTCCTGTCCCCGCGGTGTGTGCCCCCCACCCCGAGCCCTCTTAACAGGCGCTGGTTTGCCCGGCGCGCTACACATCTGTGGTTCTGTTGGCCCCAAGCCCCAGGCTTCTCCTTCCCCGCTGTGGTCCTTATAGTTTGGGCGGGGCTGGGCCAACGGGGCTCCTGGCCAGGTACGTGAGCCGTGCCTGGCCCAGCGGCACACTGTGGTGGGCCACTCGGGACGCAAGGGCAGGGTTGGGCCAAATCAGGGCTCTGAGGGGGCGCTGAGATTGCTTATTGGCAGAATGACCCGTGGAGTCACCTTGCCACCTTGTGGGGGAAGCCCACCGCACAGTGAAGGGGGTCTGGACGGAAGCCGAGTGCAGAAGGACAGACACGTGCCGTGACATCGTGCGAGCCGGGGGTCCAGCTGAACTTTGGACTCCTTGGTCACGAGAACCAGTCAGTTCCCTTTAAGCCAGCCTGAGTGGGGTTTCTATGCTAACTGGCCACAGCTGTGCCCCCCACCAGCTCTGGGACCAAGTTTCACAGAAGGTGTGTCTGACTCAGTACCGAGTCTACACACAAAGCCCTGTCCACACTCAGTCCCCAGAAGGGTCACAGATGTGTGCCAGGGCCGAGGCCAATTGTCCAGGGGTCTACAGGGGTCTACATGCTACTGGTCCCAGATGGGACCGAGAGGGGATGTGCTCCTGGTCTCAAGCATAGATGGCCAAGACCGCGTCTGTGCTCGAGACTCTGGGCCACCCCATCCCACCATCGCTGTGGAAGCGATGGGCAACTCCCAACTTCCAAAGCAGTCTAAGCTCCTCGGTCACCGAGGACTGAGACCCCCAGCCCCTGCATCTGAGGCCTCCCTTGTAAGGCAGAAGCCAGGAGCCTGGTTCAGGGAAATAAGAGTGGAGTTTAGGGGTCCATGTAGGAGAGAAGACCCCTTCTGCAAGCGGACAGACGTCAAGAATGAAGGAAGCCCACAGAGGGGATGGGGCAGAATTGCTGCTCTAAGTCCAGCCTCTGGGGGTGAGGGCTTGTGATGGAGGGGCATGGGGTGCAAACCAGGTCTTGGGGGGTTGCTGGCCAGACTCTGCTGCCTTCACAGCGCCTCGCGGTGTAATTCCTCTCTGTAAAATGAGGCCCTTTGTCTTTATGGGCACCCTCCATTACCAAGTTTCCAAGGGTCTAAAAATCAAAGTCACCAACCAGTAGGAAGCCTGGAGCTGGAGCCCACCGTCCCACCGTTTCCCCAGTGACCATCAGGAGACTGGCCAGAGATCGGGTGGGCAGGTCTCCATGGAGATAGGACCAAGATCCCAAAGATCCACTGGTCTGTCCTTCCTCTGACCTGAAGCAGGAGCAAGGCCAGGAAGAAGACCATCTTAAAGGTTTGAAGTCCTCTAGGCCACCCCCATTGTTCTACAGAAGGGGAAACTGAGGCCGGGGGGGGCGGCTCTGGCAAGGGCAGAGCTGAATGCCTGCCACACCACTGTCGCCCGAGCAAACTCGGCCCTCATGAGCGCCTCAAGTGGCCTTCCCGCACCGGGCCGCCAGGATACCTGTGGTCACCAAAGGCATGGTCATTGGTGGCAATGGTCACCGTTGCCAATGGCAACGTCACCCTCCCAACAGCCGCGGTGAGCGGTGTAGCAGGCCTGCCAGGTCGAGTGTGTGCGGGACTGGGGCCAGGGTCATACCAGGGAGGCAGCCGTTCGGGGCCCAGGCCGACAGGAGACAGTTCTGTCCCAGGGGGTCTTTGGATCCTGTCTGGGACTAAATAGAGGCGCTTGGCCACTTTGACTTGGTTATCGAGCAACCATGGCAGAGAAATAGGGGGTGTCCTCACCTCCAGCTTCGGGTTCAGAGCATCAGGGCAGGCCCTACGTGGGGCCCAGGGGACACTGAGAGCAAGGCAGCCCCTCTCTTGGCCTCATTTGGCCCCCCATGAAATGAGGACTTGGACCAGAAATTGTCCAGGGGTCTTCCACCTTCCATCTTCCACATTCTGGAAACCACGGGAAACAGAGCTGACCTGTAAGCAAGCACCGGGGAGCCCCCCTGAGGCCCCTGAGGGTTCACTTTCTGGAATCCTGGTGCTTTCTTCAGTTCTCTTCCTAGAGACCCAGTTTTCTCTTTGGGGGGGGGGTTGAGTTTTTAAAACGGCATGACCGTGTTTCTATCTTTCATACAGAAAAACGCAGCCAAGGAACAAAACGCTGTTACACCCCTCCAGATACCCCTGTTGACGTTTTCTAAAATAAAGTCATACTTGCAGTTGGAGAGGAGCCACAGAGAACACGGAAAAGGTGAAGAGTGGAAGCTCCCAGCTCGGCCCAAGGCCTTGCGTCAGCAGCATGCCGGACAGGGGCTCGTGGCCTGCACCCCCACACATCCGGGCAGGGCCCTCACCTCCCCGACAGCGGAGCCCTCATCCACAGAGGGGGCCAAATGGTAATACCCACTTCCTGGGCCCTCCAAGGACCTGGCGAGTTACGGGCCCATAAGCACTTGGAGGAGAGCTCACGACAGGAGGAATCGACTCCTGGCATTCACCCCCAGCCATACCCCCCATCGATCCCTTCCCCCTTTTTAACTCAAAATGGATCAGATTTTGTTTGGCATCTTGCGTTCTTTGCCCTGTTTATTCTAGAGATCTGTCCATCCCAACACGTGCAGGCAGATGCACCTCCCTCTTGCTCAGAGCCTTTAGATCCAGGGGCCCATCCTCTGTCACCCTCTCCGACACCGGGCCACCAGATTCCTAGTAAGTGTGGGTTCCACGCAAACTGTGCATGCATTTTCAGTGTGGCTGGATTCACACCTCCATCGACGAGGACCAGCGTCCCCTCCCCGAAAACCCCTGCCAGCCCAGGGATCACTGCATCCTGAGTAGTTTCTGATCTGCCTCAGGCACTCCCTCGGGGACAGCCTTGCAAGGCGGGGACCGCAAGGGCCGTAGTGATGCAGCCGAGACACGGAGACCGGGAGTGGGCTCCAGGGCTGAGGGACGTCTCAGGGACCCCGGGGGGTTGGGCAGGAGCCATAGCCAGCAGCCAGTTGCTCATGCCCATAGGCCCTGCCCAGCGTTCGGCTCCCGGGACGTTTGGTAGAATGAATGCCCACCTTGCAGCTGGGAAGTCAGCTGGGACATTATCAGCCAGCTTTCTCTGAGCCTCTCTGGAGGCAGTCCTCTGCAGCCCGGGGCTGGCTGGGACGCCTGCCTTGGGCCCCTTGGGGGGCCTGCAGAGACAGCCCGTTGTGTGGCCTCCTTAGCAGGTTCGGCTCTGACCTCAGAGAGCCGGCCACTTGTGGAAACAGCCAGATGCCATTCTGAGCCAAGCCCAGCGGGGCTGCTGCTGGGGCCAACCCAGGTCACTCATGTGAGCGACCACAAAACAATGAAGCCCATCTGTCCCTGCACCATTACTGGCCTAGAGAAGTTTCCAGAAGAGAGGCTGCAAACCTGTTGCCAGTGAAGGTGGCACCGCTGGGTACAGAGGCAGCCTCCAGGGTGATAAGGGGACTTGTTGGGAAAGACTGAAATTTAGCCCTCTGGTTAAGATATTCACATGCTGGGTCTAATCATCCGCCTTGACGCAGGTTGGCCCACCAAGCTCAGCCGCGTCTGTGGCTTTGCAGACACTGTTCCCTATGCTCCACCTGCTGCCTCCACCCCACCTGGCGCTTCGGGGCCCTTTACCCCCTCCTATGACCACTGAGTCATGGCCTCTTCCTTAGACACTTCTCGTCCCCTTGTCCCCACCCCAACACCCAGATGATGAGCTCCAGAGGTCACAGCTCATGTCTCTCCACATCTGTGTCTCTGTAGCCCAAAGCAGTCATACCAGCTAACAGGGATTTCGGTGGAGGAAGAGAGACATGCAGAGCAGCCCCTGGACAAGAGCGTTAGAAGACCTGGGGCCAGGGCCCGAGCCAGCCACAGGGCCTGGGATCTCGCACCTTGGTTTCCTAACCTATCAAAAGGGGTGTTGGGACCACAGAAATCCAAGGCCCCCTCCAATCCTGTTATTTGTAGGTGTTCTCCCGGCGGAAGCTGGAGGATGAGAGAGGCCCCCCACACTCTGTGCCCCACATGCACTGAAGGGACAGCCCCGTCCACAGCCCCCAGGACGGTTCCCAGACCCCACGGTGCCCCCGGGGAAGGCAGCAGAGGTGCGCGGGAGGGCACGGGAGGACACACTTTCACTGACCATCCAGCCCAGCAAAGCTAGAAACCGTCAAAAAGTAAAAATTCCATTTGTAAACAAGATCGAATTATTTGATTGTGAAACCAGGGTCCATGGAATTTTAAATAATTTAATATGAAACAATATCATTTGAAATGCTGGCCAGCCAAGGACCTGGGGGCGGTGGGGGGGGAGGGGGGCGGACCTAGCCTCCTGTGGCCGGACACGTGGAACCCAGCCTCAGGGAATAACAAGTCACCGGTCAGCAGGCGAGGTTGAGAGTCGACTGCGCGGCTAGCCGGGACGGGGCATGGGGCCGCCAGCCCGGGGCTCCTGTCCTCCTGGGGTTCACAGTCGTGATAGGCAAGCAAGACACCAGCCATTTAAAAAGCCGTGCCGGAGAGCAGGAGGGGTTTGGTTAGGTGGCTATGATCCAAGCCAACAGAGAGGCCCGGATGGAGCCAAGGGGAAGGCGCACACGGGGCCCTCGCAGGCGCTGTCAGGGAGGCTCCAGGCCGTCCCATATCGTGGTGAGGAACTGGGGCAACACCTCGGAGGAGGGACAGCTGAAGAAGGGTATTCGGAATAGAAACAATGACCGCTTTTGACCCCGGCTTTGTCTGCACTGCCTGTGTAACCTGGGGCATGCCAGCCACTCTCAAGCCTCTGTTTTGTCATCTGTGGAATGGGAATAATCCCAGTGCTCACTCCCTGGTGGCGTGAGGGTCAGAAATCAGGCCTGCCCCCGAAAGCCGACGTCCCCCCCATGGACAGGGGCATTCCGGGTAGAAGGTGTGACGCAGTTGGCACCGATAACAGACGCCCGCGGGCGGGAGGCGGGGGTGGGCAGGTGCCCCGGATGCCTCTGCACGCGGCTGGCTCAGGATCCCGGCGGCGGCACCTGCCTGTGCTCTGCGGGAGGATGGGGGAGGCAGGGCCCAGCAGATCCTGGTGCAGGAGCCCCCTGCCTCCACGTGTCCTGCCTCAACATAAACACAATCAGGAATATTTCAGGACTGCAAGTGCAGGAAAAACAAACCCGGGGAACCCAGACAAAGAGTGCAAATGCTAACTTGCATGTCGCATCCAGAAACCACGTGTTCAGCAAGCCACCTGCAGGCTCGTGGCTCAGCAGGGAGGTGCAGGCTTGCTGTGTTTAGAAACCAAGCTAGCCGGACAGCTGGGGCGCCACCTCCCTCCAGCCTCCCAGGGGGCTGCCTGGGATTTCGGCGTGGGGACGGGCGCGAGTGCCTCTGGGTTTCACATCACCTGGGAGTCGATGGGACAGAGTGGGAACTTTCCATCACTGCGGTACCACCTGGGCGCCTCTCCCTGCACAGAAGGGTCTGGAAAACGCCCAAGGTCACCTGGCCAGTGAGTAGCAGAACTCATACCAGGCCCCCTGACGCCGCAGACACGCTCTCTTCCCGCTGTCCCTGGCTCACCAGCCACCATCCTGCTCATGCAAACCAACTACCTATGGGCTCGGGGAGGGCTCCAAATCCCTCCTACCCTTTGAGACAGCAATGCTGAGAAGTGTTATTTTTATTCGTCCCCAAGCCTTGCCAGATTACATTGTCAAGGCCAGCACTTTGGAGATATTCCCTTGGTTTCGCAATTCACGCAGTGACTAACACATGTTACATTTTGAAAACCTCTCTTGGTAAAAATTTAAGCTGAATTGTAAATACATAAAAGTCTCGATGTTAATGGGGTGCATGATTTCTCAGTGGTTATTTTGTAATCCCGAGATTCAGAAAGGATGTGGAATTCTATAAAAATGGATAACAAGCTCCCGCCCAGAGCTGCCCTTTGAAACCGTCACTATGGGCAGCAAAGCAGCCCTTACATCCGTCCATCGTTACATAAGTTACAAAATCACTCCGAGTTTCCTGCCTCTGACAGGCCCAGGACACTTCGTGGGGTGATCAGAGCAGGGGACAGCAGAAGTCCGCAGCAGAGGACGGAGTCCCTCCAGGGCGCATGCGCGTGCGTAGGTAGGTGGGGTGCCGGGCACACCTCACCCAAGGCACCGAGGTGTTAAGACGTGATAAGGGGGTAGAGCAGGACCCCATCCCAGGCCCCATGCCTCTCTGCAGCATGGGAGGCCCCCGGCTGTGCCCATCACGCGCAACACCCCCACTCCTGAGCACCCATGTCCCGGGTCACTCGCCCTGCACCCACCTCAGTTGATTGCACCAGAGTGGTCCCCACCTGGGACAGGCTATGCAGAGGTGGACAAGCGGGGTCTCTGTTGGAGCATCGGAACTAGGACATGAGAGAGGATGGGGCAGTTGGCAGCAGGACAACCTGAGGTTCCACAGGCATGCTGGAGTTGGCATGAGAAGGTGACAGGGAGAGGAAGAAGGGAAGAGACAAGTTGAGAGTGGCGAGGACTGGCCATTGGCTGTGAGAGAGGCTGGTAAGGGAGTGGGTCCAGGGCTGCCCCGGCCCCTGCAGGCTCGGGTGGGTGGCAGGCGTCCAGAGTGCAGGCAGTGCCTTCCAGCCCCGCCAACACCTCCCTCACACCCCCGATTTATTGCCTGGGTGGATAACACTTATCAGTCTGTAGTTACTCTGTTTCTTCTTTCGTTTACCATTCAATGCAGGTCCCCACGCTGGACTGTAGACTCGGTGCATTAAGTGGCCCGTCTGGCTGGTGGGTGGCTCCCCGCCATATCAGCAGAGCCCGGCCCAGCATCTGGGCATCGTGGGCACTCAATAATTGCTTGTTGAATCCATGCACCTCTGAAAGAACTAGGGAGCCACCCTACTCCAGCCGCCCCACCCCTGCAGGTAACTGTAGGAAGTCCTACCAGACGCAAGGGCTACTCTGGCTCCGCAGACGGGCGATATGGGGGTGGGGCAGGAGCTCCCCCGTCAGCAGAAGGCTCACCTGGGCCATGCAAGAGCCAGGAAGTGGCCGTGCCACTCGAGACACGATTATGATTCAGTGAACTCCAGGATGAACACTGATTTTCTTCCAAGTTCACGGCCAATCTGTCCGGGATCCTCCTGGGGTCCCGCCCACCCCCACCCCTGAGCTGCCTGCCAAGCCCGGGGACTCGGGCCATCAAGGCACGGTCTCCTCGATGCTGTGGGACCCCCTTGTCGCCAGCATTCTGGTAACCTGGACATTTGCAATCCCGCGGTTGTTGCAATGAAGCTAAAAAAAAAAAAAACCATGTCCAGCCAAAGATACAACGTGGAGAAGGTGCTTTCTGAAGACACTGTGGAAGAACTCAATTCAGGAGTGATACCGAAGTGGGCAAGGTGCAGCCCCTGCTCTCGAGACACCAATGGGGGCGGTAAAAGGGTGTGAGACAGACCCAGAGGTGATCACAACACGGTGTGATTGTGAAACAGGCGCAGAAATAGCAGCTCGTCCAGGGCCCAGGAGGGAAGGACCAGCTCTAAATGGGGGTCATCAAGGGGTCCCCAAAGGAAGGAAATTTCCATTGTCTGTTGCAATTTTAATCCGGCATCTCTAGAATACCTGTTATATTAGAGCCAACTGGGTCCTTAATGGAATTACTCAGCTTTCAGTAATAACGAGTTTGTCTAGGTCATGTGGGGAAGTGCTTTAAAGTTATTCTTTCTTTTTTATTATAGCAACGACTCACAATGCTTGAAAGGACATTTTCCTTAATTCAATTACCAAGTGAGCTCAATGCATTTGCTGGAGATAATTAAGAATTATCTTAATATATTTATAAATTATATTTATAAATATAAAACAATTATCCCATCAAAATACAGTGCTAGATGTTATTATTCAAGATAGCTTTTCAATCAAGCTCCCCCCTTTCAAAGCAATTCCAGAGCATTCCAGGCCCGCCTTCACTGGTTTTCCGGGCAGAGCTGCCTGTGTCCAGGCTCGCCGCGCCAGGCCACGTCGTCCTGCAAGCTTTTCACCACGATGCAAGCGTTTGCCCACGTCCACCTGGCTCCCTGGGCCACAAGCTGCCAGCGTCCAAAGCTCTCCCCGCTCACCTCCAGGGCCCTCGCCTTGGCCCAGAGCAGGTATCAAAAAACAACATGACATGGCCCACAGGAGCCTGGGGAGACAAGATGACCACGTGCAGTGCGTTCCCCAGCTCGGATGCTGGAGCAGAGAGAGAACATTGGTGGGACAACTGGGGAAGTCTAAATCAAGTCGGGAGTCAAGTTAATAATGGACCAATGTCAGCTTCTTGGTATTGGCACACGTCCCATGGTGACCCAGGGGGAAACTGACTGAGGGGTGCATGGGAACTCTATGCTGTCTTTGCAACCTCTCTATAAATCCGAAATTATTCTAAAACTAAATGTCTACTGGGGTGCTTGGGTGGCTCAGGCGGTTGAGCGCCCAACTCTTGATTTCGGCCCAGATCATGATCTCAGGGTCCTGGGATCGAGCCCCGTATTGTTGGGCTCCATGTTCAGTGGGGAGTCAGCTTGAGGATTCTCTCTCTTTCTGCCCCTCCCCCCAATCCTGTGCACACACACACACCCTCTCTCTCTCTCTCTCTCAAATGAATCTTTTTTAAAAAAACTTTTAAAATTAAATGTTTATTAAAAAACAAAGGCCACAGTGTGACCGAATGCACAAGCAAAAGGGCAGATTCTCTATTGCTCAGTACTCCCCATCTTTAGAAGCCTGCCTTGGACGCCCCACCACCCAAGTCCAGGGCAGGAATGGCGATGTTATGCCGTGTGCGGGGGCTGGGAAGGGCGCGCACCCTTCTGCTAGAGCTCTGTCTAATGTCAGGTGCACTGGGGCCACCCACAGCATCACCCGCATGCTCTTCCAGGACCCCTCGAGAACCTGGCCTCTGGGGGGGCCAGGCCAAGTTACAATCCCTCGGAGCTGCATGGTGACGCTCATGCCCACACCATAATAATATCTATATTTTAAATTATTTAAATAAAATTTCAAATACTTCAACATTTGTCCACAGTAGGCAAAATCGAACAGATGTCCGTGAGCCCCTAAGAATGGCGTTGAGACACATGCCTGCCGTACCTAATGGAGAAGCGGGGTCCCCAGGCCACACTTTCCAGCTAAGTGACCTGGAGCAACTTCCTTAACCACCGCATCTTCGATCCCTCATGTGAGAACCAGGGATAATGATGCCTGTTTTGCAGGCTTTTATGAGGATTGCCTAAGTTAATGGGTGTGAAAGCACTGACTCGAGCCTGGCCCCCAGGAGGAGATCGATAAGGACGGGCTGCCTTTCTGAAACATCCCAGCCATCTGAGCAGACAACAATATTTCCATCTTCTAAATGTTCCCAAGAGAGCCTCAACTGGAGTCTGCCCACAAGGCCTCCTGATTTTATTCTGCAAGCTCTCTCATTACCTGAAATTAGAAGTACTTGAAAGGCATCTGGCCCCTCCGCTTTGCCCTGAGTGCTGTGTGGTGCCCCACTTCCCACCTGAGGCTGACGTGCTAGGGTTCCCTGGACGGTTGCCTCAGGGGGAGGGGGGCCCTTCTGGATCTCATCCTTCCTCCAGGCCAGGGACACAAGTTCCCTCCCCGCACTAAAACCAAGGGAGGGTGTTTATGAAGGAGCTCTGACCGAAGTCCAGGCTCAACCCAGAATTTCTCTGTTTATTTTCGCTCCTCCCAGGTGAGCTGGCGGGACGGCCTGGGGACTCGCGCCACCCCGATGACAGTCTCAGCATGGGCGCCAGGGCTGACCTCCCGGCTGGGTCCTCTGTGCCACTTCTGCTGAGGGCTCAGACAGGCTTGTCCTTTTAGCTTAACTGCCACGGCTGAGCCTGCAAGAGAGACTCGCTCCTTGGAATTCCCACAAATGCTTCCCAGTTTGTTTAGCTTGGGAAATTAGGCAAGAGCAGGTAGAAAAACTGGGGGTCAAACACGAGCCATTGCAAGAAACTGACTCACACTTTACCAACAGCAATTATTCACCCTCTTCCCTTTAGCTGGCTATTTATGTATTCATTTATTCAGCAAATATTTATGGAGCAGCCAACATGGGTCTCGGTCCCCTCACACCCCAACCTCACATCCTTGCAGACCAGGTCAAAGGTTGCCTCCTCTGGGAAGCCTCTGCTGGGTCTCTGTGCCAGACACCATCCCTCTCTGTCCCAAGGAAGGCCAGAGAAGGAGGTAGCTGTGGGATCAGACAGGCCTGGCTGAGAAGCAAGGCTCCAGGACCCCCGATGTGTGTCCTTGGGCAGATTGCTGAAACTTTCTGCCTGTTTCCTCACCTATGAAGTGCGGATAATAATAATAATACTTACCTCCTGAAATGAAATACCTCGGAATGCTACATAAAATGCAATAAACATTATTTGCAATATGCAACAGAGCTTACAGAAAGTAGAGGAGTCACCCAGGGGCCCAAACTAAGGGCATCTGAAATGGAGAGTGAGGAGCTGATCCTGACACCGAAGCAACCTCAGGGCGTTGGACAGTCCCAGCATCCTCGCAGGGAAGGTGCTCAGGAACAGGAGAGAGCCTTGGGCATGTGCAAGGTGGGGTGTTGGGACCAGCATCCATGCCAAAAGCCAGGCTGGCTCAGAGGGCTCCCACTCCAAGGAATGGGCATCTAGGTGAATTCCCCCTGCTGGAAGAGTGATGACTTCTAGCGCCCCCCAGGTTCAACGTTCCTCTTCCTCCAGGCACAGAGGTTTCCTGCCCCTTGCAATTAGCCTATCCTTGGGACTGGTTCTGGCCAAAGGGTGCTGAGAAGAAGAGAAGTGAGCCACTTCTAGACTAAAGCAATCAACATCCAGTGCCAGATTCTCCAGTGCTCTCTCCCACCCCCATCCCCAGGTGCCTGAGGATGCTGCACACTCAGATGGTAGAGTTGTGTTGAGATTGATGAAACCTGGATCATTGACTGGCTCCATGATGGACAGTTGCCTCTCCAATCTGAGTTGCTCAGATTCCCTGCAAACTTTGCAAGAGCTTCAAGAAATAAGCCTTTGTTAGGTTTCACCAGTGAAAGGACTGTTTGTTACTGAAGCAGAACTTAGGCTACCCTGACTAACAGAGCTGGCAAAAAGAGATAGCAAGCAAGGGAGCAAGTAGGATAACAAGGTAACTTGTTCATCTCTATTTAGAAAACTAATCTCCTCTGAGAATTCATATCCACAGTCCCGTACTTCACAAGAGTTTGGAGGTTGGATTTACACCATCCTTGTGATCTAGAAAACCCCAAACTGTAAAATCAATTTAAAGGTATCTCTGGTAAGGTCCAGCTACTGGAAGCAAACTCAAATCCCCCTCAACCTGGCCTCATAGGATTCCCACAAATATAGAACCATCAAACAGGCAATCCCAATCCCAAGTTAGAACCCCAAGTTCACCAAATAAATGCAATGAGTAGGAAACTTAAATAAACTTTTTTTTTAGTGTTGTAAGAAAGGAAAACAAGAAACCAAACTATGAACAATTAGCAAAATACTATCAAAAAAAACAAACAAACAAATAAACTTGAAAAAGAACCAGACAACTGGTTATGAAAATCTTATTAAATAGTATTAAAACCTCAATTTTTGGTAAAAGAGCAAATTAGATGTAGCTGCAAACAGAATTCATGAAATGGAAGGTATACTCAAAGAAATTACCCAGAGACACACAGAGAGAAAAAGAGATCAGGAAAAAAAAAAAAAAAAGGTGGTAACAGACATGAAGGATAGAGTTAACAGTATACTCTACATCCAATTGGTATTTCAGAAGAAAACAACAAAAAGAACAGGGCTGAAGGGGGGTGGATACTTGAAGATATAATGGCCAAGAATTTTTCAGAACTGATAATAGATGGGAATCTTTAGATTCAAGAACCACATTGAGTCTGTAGCAGGATAAATAAAAATGAATTCATGCCCTGACATATCATAGTTAAACTGCAGGATACCAAAACCAAAACAAAGGCATAAAGGTGGCCATTTTTTCATTCCCTTATTTATAAAAGGGATATTTTTGAACACCTAGGTGCCAGGTACTATTGTGGACACTTGGGACACATCAGTGGGAAAAAAAAATAAAACACCAGAATCCTTGCTCATTCTCACAGGAGAAATAATGAAAAATAAGCCTATGTAAATTTCACAATGTGGTAGCAAGTGGTAAGTGCTATAGAAAAAGGAAAAGATCAGCATGCAGGAGGTGGATCTGGGATATGTGTGTGGTGGGAGAGGTAGGGGCAGAGTGTAGGAGTCACTAAAATGTGAGGGGAGGTCTCACTGAGAAGGTGAAATCTGAGCAAAGACTTCAAGTAAGGGAGGGACTTAGTGAAATAGAGGATGGGGGGAGCACTCCAGGCTAGTGGATTGATCATTTCACATCTTCTTCTGTGGAGTAGCTGTTCAAAGCTTTTGTCCAATGTTGCACTGTTTGCCTTACCATAGAGTTGCAAAAATGTTCTTATGTTTTCTGATAGAGTCTTTTACCATATGGGTGTACTGCAAACCTGTTCTCCCAGGCTGTGGTTTGTCATTCATTTTAACAGGTCCTTTGAAATGCAGATGTTGTTCATTTTCATGACCTCCACTTTGCCCAGTTTTACTTTTATGTTTTTGGTAATTTGGGTCTTATTAAGAAACCTTTGCCTACCCCAAGGTCACAAAAATTTTTTCTATGTTTTCTAGAAGTTTTATAGTGTTGGCCTTTATGTTTAGGTCTGTGTTCTCTTTCAAGTTAATTTTTGTGTATGATGTGAGGTAGGGGTTGAGGTTTATATTTTTACATATAGATATCCAGTTGTTGCACCAACATGTGTTTTAAAGGTTTTGCTTTTCCCAGTGATTTACCTTGGCCCCTTTTTAAAAAATCAATTGGTCATATATATATGGAACCATTTCTGGGTTCTCTGTTCTGTTCCATTGATCTAGATATCTATCCTTATGTCAATGCCATACTATTGCTTTATAATAAGTCTTAAAACTCAATAGTATAAATCCTCCCACTTTGTCCTTTTTGAAAATTGCTTTGGCGATTCTAGGTTCTTTGCATTTCCATTTAAATTTTAGAATCACCTTGTTAATTTCTACAAAAAGACAACATAATTGGGATTATGTTGAATCTATAGATCATTGAGGACAGGATTGACATCTAATAGTAGTAAGTCTTTGGATCCATGAACATGGTATATCTCTTTATTTCTTTATGCCATCTTTAATTTCTCTCAGCATTGCTTTGTAGATTTTAGCATGCAGGTCTTGTATATATTTTGTGAAATAAATCCCTAGGCATTTCATATATTTTATGCTATTGTAAATGGTATTATTTTTTAAGCTTTTTTATTTTGAGATAATTTACAAATATCAGAAGAGTTGCTAAAAGAGTACAAAGAGTTATCATATAACTTTCACTCAGCTTCCCTTAATGTTAATACCTAAATCATGGTGCAATTATGAAAACCAGGAAATTAACATTGGTATGATACTATTAACTAAATTACAGAATTTATTTGGATTTTACCAGTTTTTCCACTAAGATTCTTTTTGACCCCAGGATCCCACATCATATTTAGTTGGAACATCTCCTTAGTCTCCTACAATCTGTGACAGTTCTTCAGTATTCCTGTCTTTCACGACTTGACACTTTTGAAGAGTAATGGTCAGGCGTTTTGTAGACTGTCCCTCAATCTGGCTTTGTCTAATGTTTTCACATAATTATTTGAGGTTAAGCATTATTGAGAAGAACACCACTGGGGCAATGTGCATTATATCAGGGAATTCTAATCACTTGGTGAAGATGGTGTCTGTCAGATTCCTGCATGGTATTATACTATTTTGCTTTTCATTAGTAACTTTGGGGTGTGAGACACTTTGAGACTTAGCAAATGCTCTGCTTCTTTTTAAACTTGTGCCCACTAATTCTAACATCCATTGGAGTATCTTGCCTCCATTACTTCCATGGAATTCTATGGTGATTTTTCTGTCTCCCTCAATCCTTTGACATTTATTAATTGGAATTCTGTCCCACCTGTTCTTTTTTCCTTTTTCCCTTTCTTCTTCTTTCTTTGGGATTAATTGTGGTTTTTTATTCCATTTTCCCCTCTAATATCCAATAAACTACATCTCTTTGTTCTAATTTTTAGGAGTTGCTCTGGGATTTAAAAGATGCATATTTAACTTCTCACAGTCTGGTTTCAAATATTATACCATGTCAGATATGATGCAAGTATCTTACAACAGCATTCTTCCATTTCACCTCTCCTGTCCATTGTGCTATGGTTGTCATAGATTATACCTTTCAATATCCAATAAGAGCCACAGTACCTTGTTGATATTTTGATTTAAGCAATCAACTGTCTTAAGGAGATTAAAATTTGAGAAAAAAGTATTTTAATAACTGTTTTTAAATGCATATGGCAGAATAATATGAAATATTCCACATACAATAGCAATCTATACTCCATATATGTTTTTATATGTTTATGTTTAATATACAAAATGTGTAGAAGGATATGTATCAAACATTATTTCCTTTGGGGAACAGGTTGGAAGGGTTTATTATTATTATTTTCTGTTTGTATTTGGATGAAATGAGTATATGTGACACCTATAATTTAAGTATATGTAATCAAGTTTTAATTTTTTAATAACATTTATGAACCACCAGAGTGCCACAAATATCATTGCAAACAATCACTCTTAAAGTGGGCTTTTGTTTAAAAAAAATTTTTTTACATTTATCTACATTTTTTCCATTTCCAATACTCCACTACTTTTTGTAAATCCAGCTTTCCACCTGACGTCATTTTCTTTCTACTTGAAGAATTTTCTGGGGCACCTGGGTGGCTCAGTTGATTAAGCATCTGCCTTTGGCTCAGGTCATGATCTCAGGATCCTGGGATCGAGCCCCGCATTGGGATCCCGGCTCAGTGGGGAGCCTGCTTCTCCCTCTCTCTCTGCCCCTCCCCCCACTCATGGGTGCTCTCCTCCTCTCTCTCTCTCTATATATATATATACACATATATATATAAAATAAATAAATAAAATCTTTTTTTAAAAAAAGAACTTCCTTTAACATTTCTTGCAGTGCCAGTCTGCTGGTGTCTTAAAAACTCTTTATTTTGCCTTCATTTTGAAAGATATTTTTGTAGAGTGTAAAATTCTAGATTAAATTTCTTTCACTGTTTTAAAGATGTCACCCCATTGACTACTGGCTTGCATTGTTTCCAAAAAGAAAACATTTTTTATATCGTTCTCTCTGTATTTCTCCTTCTCTGGTTGCTTTTGGGATTTTCTCTCTAACTCCGGTTTCAGAAAATTCACTGTGATGTGTCTTGATGTGGTTTTCTTTGTATTTACCCTACTTGGGATTTGTCAAACTCGTTGGATTTGTAGACTTACCATGCTCATCACATTTGGATGTGGTGTTTCAGCTGGGCCTCCTGGAAAGAGCTCTTCTGTCTTTGAGTATAAGGGCCAACCAATGAGCTATTAGTGACCTAGGTAACCACACTTACTAGAATGCTGTCCAGGAGCCTGAACAAATGGTTAGAGCTCAGCGTCAGTGGTCCCATGGTATGCGGTGGAGTCTGGTGAGAATCTCTGAGGTTCTCTCAGTTACCTGGAGAGTTAGGACAGCATTGCCACTGCCTTTGGCCACAGCTGTGCTGGTGGATACACCACACGCTGCCCTGGATGCAGGAAGAAACATGAGTCCTTTGGAAAAGAGGTGCAGTTTGAGCTTGGGGAACAGACCTCTCAAGCAGAGCCATCTTCCCTGGATGCTGTGGACACACCATGGCCAGACAGGCACAGAAAAGCCCAGCAGGTAGGAGAATACATCTGCATTGCCTCTGGGGTCTCCCTCCCCATAAGATCTAGATCTGTTGGCACACATCCAAGTGCTTCCCTGAGAAGCTGAGCCCTTGACTTCTCCTGGTCACCTCTGTGTCCCCATTCTCCACCCCATATTTGCAGCTATTCCTTTACCTCTCTGAGGTGTTGGCCCAAATGTGGAACTCAGCCCCTTGTCCTTCCTGTCCATAAGAAACCACATGTGGAAGGCCCATGTCTGAGCACAGGCTCTTCTAAAGGTTAGAGAAGAGGGGTTGCTCCATCACAGTCATGAGGACACCAGAGGTCAGACCTTCCTAACCCTCCCCCTCCCTTTCCTGCCAGGCCCCCACGCTCCCTTCCTTGCCTGCTGTGCCCTACCTTGAGGGTCATCCTCCCCTCCAAGGGGCTTATCTAGGAATTTTCCTCCCCAAAAGACACAGGGCTGGAACTAGGGTGAGCAAAGGAGGTACTCACCTCAGGTGCAAAATTGAAGGAGACACCAAAAACTCCATGATAAAGACAAGCCACATTCAGTGTGATATTTTTAAAGTCAAAATTAATGCAAATACAACCCAACCACAAAACAATAAGCAGCCCAATTCAAAAATGGGCAAAGGACTTGAACAGACATTGCTCCAAAGAAGTTATGGAAATGGGCAACCAGCACATGAAAAGATGCTCAGCATCATTAGTCAGCAGGGAAATGCAAAGCAAAATCATAGTAAGATACCACTTCACACCCAATGGGATGGAAAGAATTAAAAAATTAATTAAAAAATGGAAAATACCAAATGCTGGCAAAGATGCAGAGAAACTGGAATCCTCATGCACTGCTGGTGGAAATACAACATGGTGCAGCCCTTGTGGAAAACAGTGTGGTGGTTCCTCCAAACATTAAACATAGAACTACCATATAATCCATGAGTTCCCCTTCCATGTAGATACTCAAAATAATTGAGGGGGGGGGGAAAGAAGAACAACCTTGAACACCAATGTTCACAGCAACACTATTCACAGTCGACAAAAGTGGAAACAAACCCAAATTTCAATCACCAGATGAATGGATACACAAGATGGGGTACCTGCATACAAGGAAGTATTATCCACTCATGAAAAGGAAGGAAATTCTGACACCTGCTATAACATGGATGAACCTGGAGGACACTGTGCTAAGTGAAATCGGCAGTCACAGAAGAACCAAGATCGTATGACTCCGCTTACCAAGGTCCCTGGAGTACCCAAATTCATGGAGGCAGAAAGTAGAAAGGGGGGCACCAGGGGCTGGGGAGGCAGCAATGAGGAAGCTAGGGTTTAAGAGGGACAGAGTTTCTGTTTTGCCAAATGTGGAAGTTCTGGGGATGGATGGATGATGTTGGTTGTACAACAATGTAAATGGACTTAATGCCACTGAATTATACCCCTAAAAGTGGTTAAAATGGTAAAGTTTGTGTTATGTGTATCCTACCACAACTTAAGACAACACTAATGCAAAAGATCCATGATAAAAAAAAATAAAATTTTAAATAGAGATGAGATCCATGATATGACAAGCCACCCTGGAGCCCGAGACGAAGAGAACAACCCCTCAATACCGATCCTGTCTTTATTTAAAATTTTGGCATTTTGCTCATCATAGATTTTTTGCGTTACTTTGATTTTCGCTAACACCACAGTAAAACGTGATTTCTCTGGAGCACTGAGACCAAGGATGCCCCTTACATTGCACCCAGTGCAAGTACCCCACTTTCCCCGCCCCCAGTTCTAGCCTGAGGAATGCAGCGTCAGCCCCTGAAATCGTAAGTCTCCCTCGATGCTCCGGCAGGGCCCACCCCAAGAACCCCATCTTGCCCCGAGCAGGGGGCCTGGCCAATCCCTTCTCGGAGGCTGGGTCAGGGCCAATCGTTTTCTCTTTTTGAATTCCCCATTGCCATCAGTCCACAGAATAAAACCAAAGTTTTATTCTTGGTTTTGGTTATTTGGGTTATTTGGTTATTCTTGGACTATTCTTTAGTCTTAAAAAGGAAGGGAATTCTGACATCTTCTACTAATGGATAGACCTTGAGGACATCATGCTAAGTGAGATAGGCCAGTCACACGAACAGATGCTGTGCGATCGTGCGTACACAAGCTATCTAGAGGAGTCGAATTCATAAGGAGAGTAGAAGAGGGGCGCCAGGGGCTGGGGAGGGTGGTGGGGGTCCGTGTGTACCAGGGGCCGAGTTCCAGTTTGGGGAGCTAAAAGCTTTCTGGAGACAGAGGTGAGGGCTCACACAACAATGTGAATGTGCTCAGTGCCCCCGAGCCGTACACTTAAAAATTATTGAAAAAGTCAATATTAATATATTGTACCACAATAAAAAAAAATAAAAGTACCAAGCAAACACACAAACAGCCTCCCGTACAGGTCCCTGGCTCTTCACGGTGGTTGGGCACGAGGAGCCTCCAGGCGGGGCTTCGTCCACCCTTTGCCCTCTGAGCTCCGTGGACCAACATTCCCTTTTCATCTGGCCACGGGCCACTGCTTGTTAAACAACAAAGATAAATATTTTCTACCTTGACTTGGTAGAATATAAACAGAAAAGATCCAGATTTCTAGAGTAACTATGTTTTGTTCCCCAAATACTTCTTCTAACCTTTAGGTTGTCGATCCGCCTTAATTCGGAAAGCACCCAGGGGACCACTCCTCAAGCCTCCTCGGTGATTCACATGATTCACGCACTAGTTCCCGCGCCTCCGGGACTGCAAGCTGTCCTCACACCCGGGACGCCCCGGGCTGCTGTGACTGACGGAGAGCTTCCATGCTCATCATCCTCACAAGGCAGTGAGTGTGCATAATTTACACAGCTGAGGAATGATCCTCCAGCCCAGGGTGTCCAAGTGACTGGCCCAAGGTCACACAGCTGGCCGAAACTTTGGCTTTGGGCTCCAGCCCCTCCCCTCTCCCCCAGTACCTCCCCCTCCCCCCCCCCCCCCCCCTCCCCGCCAGCTACTGGACGTGTCCTAGCGCATCTTAACCACAGCTGTGGACCTGGTTCAAGCCCATCTCCATGCAAGGCTCCCCAGCCCCACGACAATTAATGCATGCAAATAGGAGACCAGGGCCTCAGCCTGGTGCCGCCAGGGCCCGCGCTTCTCTAGGGGCCCACTTCTTCCTGCAAATGAGGCTGGGGGCCTTCGTGGCAGGGGCCGGACCCCCTGATAACGAGGCTTGATGGGCCCGAGATGCTTGTGCCCAGGCTGGGATGGTGCAGCGGCCAGCGCCCTTCCTGGGCCCGGCCTCCTCCGCACGTTCGGCTGTCCTTTCCCACAAGGCCCCACATCTCTGCTTGGTATGCGACGGGGGTCCCCGCCAGGGTCCAGCTGCCTTCCCAGGCCATTCAAGTCGACCGCAGCAAAGGCTTTTTGTTGTTATTACCACCCTCCGCTATTAGCAGGGGCCGTTTTTGTCTTCCCAAATGGGAAAGTATCTTTTACTTTTCTCTTTTGACACTGACTATTTGGCCCAAAGCAGAGACCAATTATACTAATTAATCCCTAGGCATTTTGCCGGTGGAGAGACCAAGCTCTTACCCTTCGAGTCGCCACAGAGGGAGCAAGCGGACTCTCACATCCTGCGCGGCCCTGACCTCTGGGCCAGTCAGCGACCCCAAGACCCCGGGGCTTGGGCGCGGCCCTCAGCAGGCCTCTGGGGCATTCAGAGGTTCGGGTCCTGAGGCTTCCTGCCACCCCCCACCTGCCACACAGGGGACCCCAGGCCCTCCCGGCTCTCACCCCCCCTCCCCTCCCATACAAGCCAGCCTGCAGCTCCAAGGGGGAGCGCTTCCCGCTTTGCTGTGCAATTAGCACTTTCCCTTAGAAGGGGGCATACAGGACCCCAAATTCAGAAAGAGCCCAGTGCACTGAAAGGAGGTGCTCAAGGTGGAGCTCAGAGGCCCTTGGGGGCCCCGGGCGGCGAGGGGGTGCGAGGCTGCTCTTCTGGGCCTCTCAGCTCCTGCTGAACCGGTCCCTCGTCAAATGCATTTTCATCATGGACAACAGCAGACTTTCTCTGGCTCCGGCGGGGGAGAGCAGCTGTCCACACTGTTCATTCCGATACCATTCTGGCAATATTCAGATTGTTTTCTTCTCTTCCCTGCCGGCTCTGAAACCATCCATGGGGCAGTTGGATGCACGTGTCTGCACATGGCTTTCCAGAGTGGCGTCTTTGAGGAGCGCGTACATCCTCTTCCAAGAGCCTTTTGCCGCGCGCGCGCTCCTCCCGGCCCCTCCCCCCGCCTCCCACCCCCGCTAACGGGCATGTTTCCGCGAACACTCAAGGCGGAAAACACTCGATTTTGAATGTGTCTCTTTCATGGTGGCTTTCACATTTTTTTCATTGTGCATCTTGGCTGATCCAGGATTTTGAAATTCCCAGCAGCTGTTCCCAGGTTGGTTTTCAAAGTGTTTTGCACCTTGGACCTCACCCCCCCCCCCCCCCCACCCCCCCACCCCCGCTAAAAAGAAGAAAACCAGAGGGCACTGGCCAGGGACCTGGAGCCTGTCTCTGAAAGCATTTTTCAGTAAAAGTTGCATGGTTTTGCCTCTGGTTTCCCCTTGCCGCTTGGAGCCCTAGGCTCACAGACCCAAGATTCGTTCCGAGCCTTGCACCCACAGTACATCTTGACAAGCACCAGGTTCCAGAACTTTGCACAACACTGACCACAAGCACTCAGGATATGTGAGTCTTCCGACACCCAGTCATTTCCTGGCCCAGAGGCCCCACCAGGACTCTGCACACTGCCCCCCCACCCCACTTTGGGTGTCTCTTCCTCCAAACTGAGTGTAGACCCGGGACCAGGTGCTCAGGGCCCCAGCCCTCCCAGCCAGCCTCATCCTGCAACCCCTCCCTGGCCCCGCAGGCTGGTCTGAGAGGCTGCTTCCCAGCCAGCAAACAGCCTACACTCCGCTTCTGGGCCTTTCCACTCGAGTTTCCTTCCAGCTGGCGGGGTCCCCACTGCAGTCCCCCCCCCCCGCCCTGGGGCGGGGGTTGTCTCCTGGACCATATCACAGCACCATAAACTTCAGGGCTCAAAGCAACACCAATTTATGATCGTATGGTGCTAGAAGTCAGTTGTCCAAGTGGCCTCACTGGGCTAAAATCCAAGTATCAGCAGGGCTAGTTCCTTCTGGGGGCTCTGGGGAGCTACCATCTCCCGGCCGTGTCCAGCTTCCAGAGGCATCCGCATTCCTCGCTCACAGCGCCTCTCTCCATCTTCAAAGTGCATCATTATGACCTCTGCTTCCCTCATCACATCACCTTTCCTCTGACTCTGACCCCTTTATAAGGACCCTCGAGATTCCATTGGGTCCGCCGGGATCATCCATCTCCCCATCTCACCATCCTTAGCCTAATCACATGAGCACAGTCTCTCGGGGCCTTTACCCAGCCAACCCCGGTGCACAGTGCCTGCCACAGTCCAGCTCACAGCGGATTCACTTACAGATCCTGCTTGATTTCCCAAAGCAACGTGAGAAGTAGCCAGACAGAAGTATCAACCCCGTGTCGCAGGTGGAAAACAGAGATACACCAGCCGGACACATCAGAGCGAGACAGGCAGAAAGGGGGTGCTCAGGGACCCTGCCAGGACTGCAGCCCATCGCTGCTCAGACAGCAGGCATCTGGGCCTCGAGGCAAATGGCCACAAGTGCGCAAGGACGGGTCGGCAATTCATTCCGGGGTATGGGTGCAGGCGGTTCATGGTCGAAACGGAGGATCTCACTTCTCTTCCCAGACCCACCTCTTGCCCATGGAGCTGCCTGAGGAAAGAGCACCAGACGAAGGGGCAGACAGACCCAGGCAACGCAGCGGCTCACACACACAGGCACACACACAAACACACGCTTGTGAGCAACTGGGCATCCTGAGCCTCAAATCCTACCTCACCATGGGCTATGAGCAGATCGGCGTGTGCACATTCCAAGCCCTGGGCCCCAGAGGAAAGAGCAGAGCATGTCCTCTGCCTCCTCTTCTCTGCTTGGCCCTGGCCGGAATGCAGCCAGGATGGAGGGAGCAGCTGCAGCCTCCTGAGACCACGAGGTCAGAGTTTCTTGTTGAGGAAAGAAGAGGAACAGGAGCTCAAGCATCTGGGCTTCTGACGTCATGGTGTCTCCATATCGTCCTGAGCCTCGTGTGTTTGGACTGTAATGTGAGAAAGAAAGAAACTTCCATCATGTTTAAGCCACTCTCTGGGGGGATCTTTGTTCTAGCAGCACACCCTGATGGCATCCTGACTGGTGTAGATTCGGGTGCCCAGAAGGGACAGGTGTTGCTCCCGTGGCTAAACCCCCGCAGTCTGGCCTCCATGGTCCAAGACACAGGTTTTGTGAGCTAGAAAGCTGTCGATGCTTGGACTGTGGAAATCTTCATAAAATCTTTCATAAAAGTGCTCCCACGGGTGCTTAGAAGGCAGACCACCTGCGGATGGCCCCTGGAATTTTAGGACTGGGTTGAAACGCTCAGAATGTAGGTGTGTGGGAACTGCTACTCCCTGCCTTTGGGGAGTGATCTGGGAGAGTCACTGGATGGCTCTGAAGACAGTCTTGGTGGAAGAGAAGAGGCTGGTCTCAGGAGTTCTCAGCAGGACGGGAGGGCCAGCCCCAGGCCGTGCTCTGAATGAGGCGCTGTCTCCCTACCCAAGTCCATTGGTGCAGGCAACAGACAGCAAGGCAGTCGCTCTTGAATGAGCAGGATGGGCCGAGAACAGAACCCAACTTTATAAGAATAAAAAGCCAGGTCTGCACAAGATCTTTAGGTGGGGTTACATGCACCATGGAAATAACCAGTTGTCAATAGACCAGAAATGTACTCATTTTAGAGGGAATTGTATTCCCAAATAAGTCACAAGCCTGGCTTTCAAAAGCATGCTGTGTTTTGAAACCCCCCCCAAAAGAAATCCCCGGATACCCCAGGAATGTGGACATGAGGGTTGAGTGCATGCTCACTTCGGGTGTGGGCTTAGGGAGGACAGCGGGGCAGGGACGCGCTCCCAGAGGACAGAGCCCGGACGGCGGAGGACAGCCGGCAAGGTGTACGGCGGAGGACAGCCGGCAAGGTGTACGAGTGAGTAGAGGCAGGGGTGCCGAAGGGCTGGCCGAGGCAGGGCTGTCTGTGGCCGTGCTGGCCCCACCGGGTGCGGCCGCGGTTCTGCCGGAGCGACTGCTCGCTGTCCCTTCTGCTCTGCGCCAAAGGCACGTTTTTACAGCAATCGGACTACTCCTGCATGGCCCCAGGCTCCCGGGGGGCTGCAGACCACCTGTACTTTCCATCTGTAGTCCACAGCTCCCGGCTTGGGAGGGGTCACATCAGCCTTGGTGTGCCTCACACGCAGGTCCCGGATGCGGCCGGACACAGTTCCTGGAAGGGGCTTCAGGGCTGTGCTGCTGGAAGGGGCTGAGTGTGCTCAGAGCGCAGAAGGGAGAGTTTGCAGGAATCGCGTGGCCCAGAGGGCTGGACTGTGGCCTAGACAGCAGGCCGTCCCCCAGGCCATTTGCCCGTCCTTTCCCTCCGAGCAGCAGAGTCCTTCAAGTTCAAGCTCGACGCAGAGCCGCCACCTGCAATGATGCTCCCTGTCTCCCTCACAGCACCCTGCGGCCATGTGACAGACTTCCGGCTGATGGGGTGGGAGCAAAGGCACGCGTGTGGCTTCCTGGGGGGGACGGGACATGCACCCCGCTCTCGTCTCTCCCTGGCTGCACTGCGGGTCTGTGGAGGCAGGCCCAAGCTTCCTGAGCTGCCAGGGAGAAGGTGCATGAAGGCCGCAGACCAGGCGGTAGAAGCAGTCTGTGCGCCCGACGCCGGGAGCCACCACCCGCCCCACACGGCTCGTGACGCAGGACAGGGAAAGAGGCTTCTAGGTCCCGCTCACAGGGATGCTGGGATCCTTGTCACAGCTGCCAGCCCTGTGCCCTAACTTACATAGCTGCAGGGTCTGCGCGTGGGCCCCAAAGCGGAGGCTGCGAGGGGAGGGGGCCTTGCTAGCTGTTTGGTTTTGTCTTCTTACCCAGGAACGGGCAGCTGTGAGGTTCTCAGTCGCCCTCAGGGAAGGGCCACGCCGTCGGTCGCCACAGCGATGCAGACGGTACTGAGCCTAGCACGACACAGCCATCAGCAGGGTGAAGGGAGGGTCCGGGAGATACTGCGCTCGCTGCGTGTCCTCGGGGGACTGGTCATCTGTGTCCCCGTGCGGTCGTCTATAGAAGTGGAGATGGCAATCTGCGTGGCCTCCCTCGGCTGTTGGGGTTCGGCGAAGTGATGCAGGTAGAACCTGGCCCTCGGCCGGCTCTCAGTGATGTCGCCTCCTGCCTTCCGACCCCGGTGCTCGGGGTCCAGGGACCCCGAGCAGAAGGCAGGTGTGACGCGGCCCATCCAGGAGACCCAAGCGCAGCCCATGTAGCTCAGGAGGGAGAGCCAGTGTGAGACCCCTGGAGGAGCCCCAGGGGGGCCACAGGAGAGGGGCTGAAGCATGTGGCGTCCATGGCGGGGACAATACAGGTGGCCTGAGGTCAGCTAGAGGGCGTCCACTTCCTTGGGTGGGAGGAGGGGAGGTCTCTGGCCCAGCCCTGGAGAGCTATGACCTTGGGAAGGGAAGGACGATGCAGACAGGTCATGGGGGCAGCACGGAGGCCGGTGAGGTCCCGCCCCCCGGGCGCACCCAGATCCTCCCGCCCTGGGCTGCACCTCAGCAGGGTCCCGGCTGGGCTGCAAGCTTTGGAGGAGCAGGGATGCATCTGAGGCCTCCATCCCTCCTCTGGGGTCTTTGTCCCTTCAGCGGCCTCCTATCTCCCTGCCAGCACGCATGGCTAGAGGACCTTCTCTGCGCCACGGGGTAGGTGCCTAGTGAGTGTTTGGTGGGTGAGGGCCTGGCACACAGTAGGTGCACAGTCTACGTCTGAGGAATGAACACAGCGGGCGCTCACTTTGGCCAAATCGGCCCTTGGTCTCCTGCCCAGAGTGGGTCTGGGGGCTCCCAGGCCTGACCCACTGTGCGCTCACCCCTGGGAGACCTCGGTCACCTGGCTTCTCCCTGCCCACCTCTGCCTCGATCGGGGTGTCCTCAGGGGACCCCGAGAAGCGAGTGCCACAGAACTGGGAGGCAGTGTTCCTTTCTGTCTTCACATCGGGCTAAGACTCAAAACAAAACTGTCAGATTTCAGAACATTTCACAGCGGCAAAAATAACTGCACTTGGGGAAAAAACACGCAGACACTTCTCAAAGTCATCTAGTCGCTTCAACAATGTGCCAAAAGCTTCTGGAATTGACAGGTTCGGCTTGCCACGCACCAACTGTGCCTACCTCGTCTCCTGAGGCCCCCGAGGCCCCCGAGACCCCCGCGTGCCGAAACCTCGGCACCCAGGGGGCAGCGGGGGAGACGCGCGGAGCCACCTTTGTCTGCCCCTACTGAGTGCCAGTCCAAACGCCGTGCCCAGAATTCACAAGCCGCGGATGCCCAATCGGAGGGGACAGAGGCGGGGCAGGGAGGAGAAAGGCCTCGCTGGGAAGGTACCTGATGATGTGCGGCGCACGCGCTATTGACTAGCTCACTAGCTCCTCACAACCACGCTGCAGAAAGGTCTCCCCGTTTCAGAGGTGGGCACTGACGCACAGAGACGTCCCTCAGGTCAGGGGCGAGCCATCCTCTCCTGGGAAGGAGTCCTGGTTGTCCTCCAGGCCTCTCTCCCCTCTTCCATAGCAATGCTAAAGATAGCCAGGCACACATGGTCCAGACAAAAACAAGGTTTCCAGCCTCCTTGACAGCCAGGTGGGGCCACATAACGAAGCCTGGTCGATGGGTACAAGCAGGAGGACTCCCTCCAACTTCCTGGTTGAGCTCTCCCCTCCCTCTGGGATGGCAGGAGCTCGGGCAGCCACCTTAGACCCATGAGGACAGCAGAGCCGTGAGACAGAAGGAGCCTGGGCTGCCAACACCATGGAGCTGCCATGGGGACCTGGACCATGTCCGCTGGCTCCTGAGGCAAAAGAGGAGGAACGCCTACCCTAAGTTAAGCACCTGGCAACAGGTTGGCTAAGCCAGCTATTCCTGTGGTTCTGCATCAGGAGACCAACCAGGGGGGCCTTATAGATGCTGAGGAGCCTGGATCTTATCCCGGGGGTGGGGAGCCAGCAGAGAGGAGGGTTCTAAGCAGGGCAGTGATCTGATCCCACTCATGTCTTTCAAACATCTACACGGATTGCAGCAGGCAGTTTGGCCCCTGAAGTCTGGGAGGTGACGGGGCTCAGACCAGGGTGGTGGTGGAGAGAGGGCGGGGAGGTGGATAGATCCAGGACACATCCCAGAGGAGGGAGGGCACACTGGAGAGGAGACGTGGGGCACCCCACACTTGCCCCGAGCAGCTGGGGACAACAGATGCCAGCTCAGCGTGGCCGCTCCAGGTCTCAGCTCAGGGGGTGAAGTCTGAGGCGCCCGTGAGGTGTCCAAGGGAGACGTCCAGCAGGCAGGCCAGGATTTCGGAAGGTGGCGTGGAGGCGTAAGCAGGGGATTTGCCAGCTGAAAGTTAGTAGTAAATGCCAGGGAGGACATGAGGTCAGTGAAGAAGGGGGTCATTGGGGTGGTGGAGCGGGTCCTCAGTAGAGCTTGGGGAAAGCAGTCAGGGGGGCGAGGGGAAGCCATGCAAGGGTGGGTTCCAGAAGCCCTGAGAGGGAGCTTCAGCACAGCCTGCGGACCCTTCCAGAGGGGACCGGCCGTGCATCTCCCTACAGAGTGGCCACCGGAACTGCTGAGACAGTGACCGCTGGCGAAGGAGGGAGCGGTGGTCAGACGGCAGAGGATTCGGGAGAGGGGTTTCAGCGGGGTTCCTGCGCTGCAGACATTTTCCCTGAGACAGAGGGGGTGCAGGAGGGAGTGGGTCCCGGGGTGGAGCCCCACGGAGCCTGGGGTGTAGGACGAGGGAGCTGGTACAGTACTCGGTGTTTTTCCAAGTCCCTGGGTTTTTGTTTTTGTTTTGCTTTGTTTTGTTTTGTTTTGCCATCCTCTGATCCAGCCTGAGTTTTACCAAACATTGCTCTTAAATGCAATCCTTAATCGTCTCGCTTTTTAAAACTTGCTTTTTTTTTCTAGGCAATATTCTCAGTGAAGTCGCAGTTTTGATGGGTTAACTTTTTTGCTAATACACATGACACCAAATACACAGCTATGTAAAAGGTCCATCTGTGCATCTTTAAGACGGTCTTGGGACCCACCCTGTCTAGCACGCTTTTGACACTGAGATGGGAGGAGGACCATGGGGGTTGTCCCTGGTGTCAGGTGACCCAGGGCCAACCCCGCCTCACCTATCACCAGCAGGGTGTGACCTCAGGCAAGTTACAACCTCCATAAACTGGAGACAACCCTCGTCTATCTCAAGAGAGGGCATGAGGAGGGAGAGAAATCATCCACCCAGAGCCCTTAGCAGAGAGTTGGCACTCAGGCCAAGAGGCGCTGGGCACGGATGGTCACCGGGACTGTTGATGAGGGTGCAGTTGAGCCAAGATCCCATGGGACTTCCTGGTGCCTGTGCCCAGCCCGCCTCACTCTGGCCAGGCTCTGCAAGGGTTGGAATATATTCCAGCGAGGCTCTGGAATACATTACACCCCAGGAGCCAAACATGAGCAGAGGAGAAGCCCACATGCACGCCAGTCTATGCCATCCCCACCACCAGTGACATTTGCCTCTCTGAGGACCCACCAGGGAAGGATGGTCAGGACCGCGGACAGACCCGGCCTGGGAGGGCAGTGGGTAAACTGCTCGGCACATAGGCTGGAAACACACCATCCCGCCCATTTTTCACCATTTTTCAATGTGGTTCTCTCTGAGCTACCAGGAGCTGCAAATAAAACTTCACTCTTCCTTTCTGGAGCTGCCTCCTAAATTCTATCCTTGTACAGGTGGGAAACGGAGGCAGAGAGAGTGATGAAATTTCAGAACAGGACAGAACTCAGAAGAACAACGAGTCCAGGGATGCCTGGGTGGCTCAGTCGTTAAGCGTCCGCCTTCGGCTCAGGTCATGATCCCAGGGTCCTGGGGTCGAGCTCCACATCGGGCTCCCTGCTCAGCGGGGAGTCTGCTTCTCCCTCTCGTGCTCCCCCTCCCTCTGCTCGTGTTCTCTCCCCCTCAAATAAATAAATAAAATCTTTTTTTAAAAAAAGAACAGCCAGTCCAACCTGCTTCTGCCTACGGAAAGCTTAGCCCCGCGGGCCAGGGACTCAGCGCCATCCCCCAGCAGTGAAGAGGTCGGTGGCCTCTCTCGCCACCACAGGCTCAGGGAACCGTTGTCCTGGGGACTTTTCTCCCCAGGTAATACCCTGTCGCCACATAAAAGGGGGCACTGCAGGCCTCACCTCTCTCTTCTCTGCCAAGATAACAACTCGTTCCACGGAAGCCGGGCACTCAGGCTGGGAGGTGGCTGTCCACGCAGGGCAGAGGCCAGCTGAGTTCGGGGACAGAGCCGGGACCGAGCTGGGCCAACAGGTGCCGAGCCCTCGGCAAACGGCACCCCGTCCTGTGTGCCTCCCCCCCCCACCCCCCCACCCCCGCACCAGAGCCGCACCAAGCCCACGGCTCCCCGAGGGCCCAGCTCTCTACACAGATAAGGAGTGTCTGCAATTAGCATGCGGTCATTTGCCCCAGGGCACCCTGCTCTCCAGAGCCGGGGACACCCCTCTGCCCTCTAGGGCCTCTCTAGGCCTGTGGGGCAAAGGTGAGCCCCCACCCAGCCCTGTTTCAATTCCTTCAAATTATAAACTCACAGGGTCTAAAGAGCAGACCCAAACATACCTCTACAAAAATGTGTTTGAAAAGAACATTCTCTACTCATGCTGGCCCTCTGCCTGCTTCCACTTTGGGGTTCTGGGCAGACTTTTAGAAGCAAACCTCTCACCAATTACCAAGAGCAAAACAACTCCCAGAAGATCTCAGCGGGTGCCAAGCAGAGCAAGCAACAAGCCCCTTTTGCAGAGAGTTTCCGCTTGGCCTCTAGAAATCCCAAAAGATGCACATCATGTTGGCTCTGGCCATGTCCATAGCTGACCCAGTCCCCTCTAGCCTGGGCCCCCTCCCGCTCCTGGCCCCAGCCATGTCTTGCCTTCCCCCTCAGCTCCTGGACCAGGGGGAGCTCCTCAGCTGTCAGCAGCCAAGCCTGAGCACCCTGGACCACCAACGCATGGGTCCAGAAGTTCCGGACAGAAAAGGGCGCGGTAGCCAGCTTGGGCTCCCGGGACCCACCCTCTAAGGTGCAGTCACTCCCCTCCCCGCACCATCACTGCAGGTCCTTGGCTCCTGAGCAACACCGGCCAGAACTCATTTCTATGCCACACAAGGATGCTGAACATTTGAACATTCTGGGGCGAGGTCTTGCACCTTGGCGGTCTGACGCTGCCAAGGAGAGGGGGGCTCCGGGAGGCCCGTCTCTCCTCCTCTCTCGCCACCCTGTTGTGGGTCACTAAAGGGAAAAGCAGGAGGAAGGACCTTCAGATGTGCTCTGCTCACGGCCAGGGCCAGGGAAGTGGGCCTCGCCGTGTCCCGGAATGATCCCAATACGCTCCGAGCTGGGCCTTTCAGGAGCAGATTGGAAAATCCCCCGGAGCGGGTGGGGCCTTACCAGCTGCTTGGGAAAATGTCTTTTCAGAGCTTAAGGGCGGCATCTCCTTGCTTCCCTCTCATTCAGGCTGCAGGCTGCATAGCCCTGTGCTGCGGGCCGGAGGCTGGGGCCCCGGAGAGGAATCCAGCCCAGCCCCCGGTCTTGCCGGAGGAGCCGCCACCCAGAGCAGGGGACGGTCCTGATGGGAGACCGCAGCAATCATGCAGGATAACTAGGGGCCATGCACAGGGTGCAGGCTTGAAGGAGGGAAGGGGTCAGGGAAGGCTTCCCGGAGGAGGCAGCTCCTGAGGACCAAGTGGGAGTTAACCAGAAAACAAGTGGGGGAAAGGCATCCCCAGGGGGTGAAAGCAAAGGTGCAAAGACCCCAGGTGGAAGCAGAAGCAGCCTGTGAGCAAAGCTATGACAGAGCTTATGCACTGGGGAGGACAAGAGCAGAGGGGCGCCCAGCGGAGAGGTACGCTGGGTGGACCCAGGGCCAGTCCAGAGGGGGCCTCGGTGCCACGCGAAGGAGTACGGGCTTCATTTGGAGAGCGGTGAGGAGCCATGGAGGGCTTTAAGCTGGCGATGACCCAGCCTGGGTTTACGTCCCGGAAAGTCCACTCTTGTGGCTGCCTGGCCTAGGGCAGCATGAAGGGAGGCAACGGTGGGGATGCGGTTGGGGGGACTAGGACTGTCCTTTCTGGATCCACAGCAGTATATTCCCAGCCCTCCCTGCCCCTGAGCCCCTTCTCCAGCCTCAGAGTCCTTCAAACTTGCCATGATTTCCCTACCTCTGAGCCTTTGCATATGCTGTTCCCTCTGCCTGGTGTGTCCTTCTCTGCCTTCTACCTGAAGAACATGTGCTCAGGAGCAGCCAGGGCCTATCCTGCTGTGCCTCCCTGTCCCCCCCTCTTCTGGGAAGAATCTGTTGCTCCTTTAGACGGTTCCAGCAGAGACCTGGCCATGCCCCAGCTGTGATAATCCTCTGGTCAGGAGGCGACCTCCCCACCAGACTAGAAGCCCATTGGGGGCAGGGATGTGCTTTGTGTCCCTTTGGATCCTAAGTCCTCAAGCAGGGCAGGGGGTGGGCTCTTGGGAAGGGCCTGGAAGGCTGGCCCAGGTCCTGGAAGACCTGGTCCTGAGGTCCCCTTGAGGCCGGTGACCGCAGCCCCAGCTCACCCCTGAGCAGTCCAACCTCACGCTGGCGAGCCCAGTTTGCGTGCCCTGCATTTCTCAGTGTGGGGTGGCAGGGACCAGCTGGGTTGTTGTCAAACCATTCCCCTTCCCCCTGGCAATCCAAAGCTCAGCACTGTGCTGAGTTCTGTCCAGTGCAATGTGAGAACCCACCCCTTCCAGCCTGGCCCCAGCAGTCGCCCGATCTGTCTTATTCTTGCTGTCCCTTGCTTGCTGGCTGGATGGAGAAGTTTCAGCGGGAGGCCCCAGGGCCCTGGGAACAATAAGAATAGGTACCATGAGGTGCCTCCCAGCTTCCCCACGGGAAGGAGAACATCTTCCCCAGCCTCTGGATGTGCCCCAAGTGTCCGCTGTCGCTGAATAGGGCTCCCTCGCTGGGATCATGCCCCCTCCCCAGGGTGGCCCATATCCAGCGACCCGTCACCATGGGGCTATACACGGCCAAGCCATGCACCCCAACCTGAGACAACTCTGAACAGCCATCCCAGCCTTGGATCTCCTCAGGGCTCCTCTGAGGACCCCACTGGGACAGCAGCTCCCTCTGCCAGGTGGGCTTCCTGTCCTTCCTGTCCCCAGTTACTGACCCAGAGCACCCCCACACGCTCTCCATGAGAGTAGACGTCACGACACCTGTTCTGCCCCAGAGGAGTGGAACGGTATTGATGGAGTGTCCTTACATGGGAAAAGGAGAACGCCCAGTTGTGTGGGAGGCTACTGGACACAGGATTCGAGTGGACACTCTAAAGACTGAATGACTCCAATGGGGGAATGAGGCCGATGGGGGCCAGGTTGTAAGTGGCATCCTGACCCAGGTGGAGCTCCCTGGGTCTGTGGGCCTCCCCTGTCCCCCCAGTGGTTATTTCCCTGGTTCTTCAATGAATAATTCAAATAGACTGATTTGTTAGTTGGTAGAAGCTCCACTGGGCCAAAAAAGGAAACCAAGATCAGTATCGCACACGGGGCAATGGCACAAATGAACATCTTTAAAGGCCTAAAGGATGCGGGAGCCGTGGTCCAATGTATCTCCATTCAGCTTGCCTGTCTGACCCCAGGAGAGTCTGGTGATGGGTCTTGGATGGTGGCAGTGGATTAGCACAAGCTCAGCGAGGTAGTTGGCCCAGTTGCGAGCACTGTGCCAAATACGGTCTTTGTTAGCCCCGATGAATGCGGCCTCGGGGCCTTGGGACAGAGCTATAGCTCTCCTCATCCCTGTAAGAAAAGAGGATCCGAAACAGTTTGTAGTGATTTGCAGTGAACAATAATATAGTTGGTCCTGCACCTGGGCTCCATCCGCTCTCTCTTCTCTGTCCCCTTCTGGCTGCAAGTCTCCGCCGTATTGCCAGCTAGACGTCCCCTAGAACGTGATGTCAGTCCGCTATCACAATAACACCAAGCAAATCAAACTGCACGAATGCACTGGGGGCCTTATGTCCAGAGGGTGAGAAGCAAGCCCTTTGAAAACCCACGGGCCTGCTGCACCTGTGACGTGACAGGTGTGGGCACGTAACAGCCGGGAGGGCAGAGGTGAAGGTGGTCCACCAGGTGAGTCCCCACCTTCCCTGGCTGGTCTAGTCAATGCCATTGCTGAATGTCCAAACTGCCCGCAATAAGGATCCATGGTGAGTCCCCAGGAGAGAAGCATTCCTACAGGAAACCAATCAGCCTCCTAGAAGCAAGTCAACTACACTGGACGTTTTCCATCCTGGAAGAGGCGATGATGAATTTCGACAGGAACAGAGAAGTATGATGGGTGCGGTTTGCCTTTTCTTGCCACGGGGCCTCCGTGAGCACCACCATCGGAGAGCTCACTGAGTATTCAGTCCACCGACATGGGATCCCATGTAACGTCACGTCAGACCAAGGACCCACTTTACAGAAAAGACAGTGCTGGAGTGGGCCTGTGACGGTAGGGTCGGCCATTCACGCTGCAGATCATGATGCTAGGAGGCTGCCACCCCCACAGAGGGATGGGATGGCCTGTCCAGGGCAGACTTGAAGCACACGCTCAGGGCAACGCCTTGCAAGGATGGGGCGCGGTCCTCGCGACGCAGCCACATGCTCAGTCAGTGACCTTTGTATTGTTTTGTGTCCCCAGAGGGTAGAATATATGGGTCCAGGAATTAAGAGGTGGGGGCAGGCATGGCCACATTTACTGTCTCCCAGCAACAGATTTGGGGAATCTATGCTTCCTGGCCCTGCAATGCAGGGCTCTGTTAGAGCTGTCCCCTGTCCCCCTGTGCGTGCAGTAGGAGTTTGACAGAACTATAAGCCGCAGCCGATGCCACACTTTGGCTCCTTGTGCCAAATGACCAGCCAGGAAGAAGAGGCATAGCCCTCCTCACAGCTCAGCCTCCTACCTTCCCTTCCACAGGCGATCCCAAGCCCACTCCCCACCCGCCAGAGTGTCTGAGTGACCCCATGGAGCGCAGCACCGTGCCCCACCCACCTGCGTGGCCTCCGACGTGAGCCAGGAGAAAGCTGTGCTGTGCTGAGCTGGGGAACGAGGAGGAGGTTGGTGGTTGTAGCAGAGAGCCTACCCTGACTCCCTTCTGGAGGAACGAGTGACTAACCCAGTAAGCGAATGAATGCCTTGGGACGACTCGTGCCCGGCAGAGCAGGTCCCGGGCAGGTGAAGAGCAGGGTCCTCTCTGCCCCTGTGGGAGCCTCTGGGCTGCTGCAACGCCTTGGTGGTGAGTTCTAAGCCCCCCAGCCCCGGAGCTCTGGCTGCGGTCCTCGGCTGGAACAGGTGCTCAGGAGCGAGGGATGAGTGGATCCAGCCTCTGTCTGTGCCTTTCCCCGCCTGAGCTGGCCCCCGCCTTCCTCCCCGACGCCCGCTGTGTGGGAGCCTCTCCTCTGGGCGTCCGGCACACACCCACCCACGAGTGGGGGCCAACGCAGGCCGCCCACCCACCTGACAACCGTTCAGGGGCACTGTGGGTCTGGGGTCTGTCTCTCCCACCAAGAGCGGGAGCCCTGAGGGCAGGGGCTGTGGCAGATGCACCTCTGGGTCCTCAGCACCTAGGACAGGGCAAGGCACTCGGGGAATAGGAGGAATCCAGAAAGCCTCAGTTTCCCCATCTGTGTACCTGTGTCCTCAAGCAACAGACCTCTCAGGTTACACACCCAGGGCCTAGGATCCCCCAGGGATTGGTCGGGGCCAGGATGTCCTGCTCCAGGGCCTGGGGAAATGCCTATAGCTTTGGGGAAGGCATGCATAGGAGCAGTTGGGGGACCCCAGCCAGGCCCCCTGGCAGCCAAGGTCCTGTGCCCGCTGCCCGCCCTCCAGCCAAAACCCTGGTCACTCCCCTGACCCAGACATGCCACCCTAGCCTATTGTACAAGATGACACCAATTGCAAAGGTGGGTCTCCCTTGTACCCCCGGGCCCCGTCCAGCCCCACTGCCCCCAGTAGCTGGATTTCCTCTCTCCAAGTCATCGAGATGCAAAGTCACTGCCGGGGGCTGGTGAGCTGGGCAGCTCCTCACTGGTTTCCTAGGCGCATGCTGCATAAACATTCCTGCTGCCAGTGAGGCCTTCCAATGAGGCTGCTCCCAGCGGACCCCGGCTTCCTGCTCCTCCTGCCTTCATGTGGGAACAGGGGCATCCCGGACACATACTTGTCAGGGAGAGGTTGGAGTCACGGTGGTCATGCCCCCACCCAGCAAGCCCACACTGAGCGCCCGCTGTCTGCCAGGCGCCGGGCCGGGTGCGGGGGTGACAGGCCAAGAAGCACAGGCTTGGAGTGGGGGCGGCCTGCACCAAGTCACAGAGCTGGGGGACCACGACAGTGGGGCCCAAACTCAGGCCTGGCTGCTGTCCACCTTCCCTCCCTGCAGGAGACCCTGCAGGCCGTGACTTTGGAATGAAGCAAAGGACCTATGCCCCATCTCCATCTGCAGCTTTGATTCTGCTGGAAAAAAAACTCTAAACCCTGAATTTCCTTCATCTGCCTCAGGACCCCAGCCTGGCAGATGGTGTGGGGACCCCGGCTATGTCATGCACAGCTTCAGGGGTCCCGAGCAAGGGCCTTCACCTCAGTACCCCATCCTTGGAGGGTCATCAAGGCCCTGGTGCACGAAAGCATCAATAGACACCCCACATGAACAGAATCTTCCTCCAATAGCACCCTGTTTGCTGAGTGAATTGGAAGGGCCTGGAGAGGAGGCAAGGGGCAAGTCTGGGGTAGCAGCTGGGACTCAGCCCATGGAAGGAGGGGCCCTCTCGATCAGAGCACGCGCTCTGAAAGGTGCCAAGTTCTCCAGCTCTGAGCTGAGAGCACCCAGCGAAAGGAGGGGGGTGGGCACCAAGCCCCCTGGGAGAGCCCCACTGAGCCCCAGGCCCACGCTGGGACTGTTAGCTCCGGCTTCCAGAGGTGACAATTTGGAGGGGGCTGAGCGCTTTGGACCCAGCTGCCCACCCCTACCGACGGAGCCACCCTTTCTTCGCCTCCAGCCCTTTCTGTGTCCAAATACCACGTCTTGTGTGGAGTGACGGTAACAGTAGACAGTAGCTGCTGTTCTGTTTTTGTTTTCAATGTTCTTACTTGGCAAATCTCAAGTTGGCACCCTATGACAGGAACTAAAGTTGATTTTTGAAATTTTAATTGTTTGCGAAACCCACAGGCCCAGGACTTTGGAGGAATCTCTTGTTTGATTCTCCCAGCACCCCCACGGGGCTCATCGCACCCATTTTACAGATGAGGGGTGGGTGGGAGAGGACTTGCCCAAGATCTCAGCCTGTAGGCTGGGGCGGGGGAGGGGGGAGCCTTGAACCTGGCTGACCAGCCCGCGCCTCCCTGACCCAGGCCCCTCCTCCACGGTCCTGCTCCACCAGCAGAGGAAGAAGGGGTCCTTCTCCAGTCCTGGCATCATCCCTACCCAGGGATCCTTCTTCCCCGGCCCCCCCTTAGCCTGAGGCCACCCCAGGAAGCCCCACTCCCACCTTCTCCCAGCCAACTAAACAACCAGGGCTCCCTGGAACTGCCTCACTGTCCAGACTCACCCCTCCTGGCCCTGCCGGCCCGTGAGCCTCCCCCCAGAACCAGGCTCGGGCCCACAGCCATGGGGGCTTGGCCTGGGCTGGTGCCACGGGGGGTCCCAGGCCACGCCGCCTGGGCCGCCAGCAGACTTCTGTCCTGAAATGGCTCATACGGAAGACCCAACTGCAGTTTCTCAATGACAATGAGGACGCGTTGTTTTCGGTGGCCACGGGCCAAGGGCTCTGACTGTGGTCTTGCCTCGCCTGCTGGGAGAGACATCTGGGAAGGGGGCGTGGCTGCACCAGCACCCCCCCCCCCCC
>NC_058411.1:3603873-3615142 GCF_002201575.2 Neomonachus schauinslandi | reverse complement strand
CCCCCCCCCCCCCCCCCCCCCCCCCCCCCGGGCAGCTGCGTCCTCAGCGATCACTGCCCTCGGGGCGAGCTGGCCCCGGTCACTCTGCCCTCCCTGCAGGCTGCTCCAATAAACACCCAACTCCACAGGTTGGCATCCGAGGCCCCGGCACGTCCCTCCCACCTGATTTCCCACGCCCCCCTGCCATGCAAGTCAGCATGGCCCATCCTTTCCCTTGTTCATGCTGTTCCCGGAGCCTGCGTGCCTCACTTCCCACCTGGCCCATCAGATCTGCAAACCCCCTGCCCAGTCCCGGTGCCCACTGCGGCGGCGGCACCGCCTCCCCCTGATGCCCTCCGGGGGCCCCTGGGACTTCTCTTGGTGCTCTGAGTCCCCATGGCCCTTTCTCAAAGCCCTGGTGTTTTCACCAGTAAAACAGGCAAGGTAGGAGCACTTAGCTCAGCAGGTGGGGTGAGGACTGAGAAAATGAGACCGTGCGTGTCAATCCCAGGCACTCACACTCAGCAGCTGCTCAATAAATGGTGGATTGTTTACTGTCATTGTTACTGTGCTGCCCCACGAGGGCTGGTCTTCCCCAGAGCTCTCTCTGCACCTGCCGGCCTCCCCCTCTCTACCCTCCCTGAGCAATGCCACCCACTCCCACGGCCTCAGCCACCACCCGCAGCTGTCCCCAGGGGCCACCCTCCTGGGCTCTGCGCTGGCGTGTCCACCTGGAGGACCCTCAGGGTCTGGCACCAACACTTCCACGTTCCCCACCTCTTCCTGTCCCGGCGGGCTCTGCTGGTTAGGTGCTAGAAGATCATTTCCAGTCCCACTCTTAGCATGAAATCCTGTACTGTTTAAGAATGCCTTTGGCTGCAAATAATAGAAGGCACAGTGAACGGGGACTTAACCAAAGAGGGGCTCGTTTTTCTGGCATAACGAGGGGTCTGCAGTGAGTGGCTGCCGGCTGTGGTTCGACAGCCCCAGGCCAGCCCCTAATGATTTCGCGTCACATGGACCTCATTGTTGCAAAATGGCTACCCGTGCTCCAACCCCTCGAACAATGTCCAAAGGCACAGGGAGGGCATTCCTCTTCACATACCTTCTCTTATCAAGGAGGACAAAACCTTTCCCAGAAGCTTCCAGTAAACGTCCCCTTGCATCTCGCCGGACAGACCTGGCTCCTCGGAGGGGCCGCCCCTGCTGCAAGGGAGCCTGGGAGGGCCGCTTGCTACCACCACCAAGCACCCAGGCACCGGGTAGAAACCTGGACTCCTCTCTCTGCTGCCCTGACCTCCCACAGCCCTGCACCCCGCCTCTCCGCCCTCCCTGCTCGGCACTGGGCTCCTCGTCTTCCCTGTCCTCACCCCACTGAACAAGCAGAGTGATATTTTAAAATCCAAACCTTTCCACGACTCCCGACTTCTCTAGGAAACGCTCGAGCTCCTTCACGTGTCCCCCAGGGCCTCCTGACCCGGCCCTGGCTACCTTTCTAAATGTTCCTCCCACCATTTGCCAAGAACCTGCAGGCTTACTGAGGATTCCCCAGAGGGACCCTGGCCGGGCATGAGCGTGAGTGAGCCCACGTGGTTTTGGTGGGCGGGGATCCCAGGACACCAGGACGGCTGGGGAGGCCAGCAGGGCAGGGAAGGAGCCCATGGAGGGTGACCGCTGGCGGAATACGCCCGGAACTCTGGTGCCCCGTCTGAAGGGCAAGGAGCCAGTCCTGAGGTCTGCTTCTGCGCTGGACAGGGTGGGCCTCAGTTCTCCGGAACTTCTGGGCTGAACTGCTCCCTCGGGCAAAGTGACACAGGCTCTGGGAATGGACGCTGGGACCTGTTCCACACAAGGAGGCAGGAGGGCCAGCAGGCACAGGGCAGCAGCCTCCCTCCCTGAGCCCAGCACACCTGCCTCCTTTCAGGAATCCCATCCACACGGTTCCTGCCCCAGGGCTTTCCACAAGCCTTTCTGGGGGCTCCCCTCCCTCCCACACACCCACCTTAGCACCCAGCCAGGCCCAGCCAGCCTCATTCCGGCTCTGGGATGAAGAACTCCATACTTTCCTGAGTGGAACCCATCCTCCCCCTGGCCCTTGCCCAGTTCTGGCTTGAATGCGGGATCCGCCTGCATCCCCCACCCTTGCTGGGGCATCCCTGACCCCTGAAAGTGGACGCAGGAGGGCAGAGGGAGAACACTGCTCCCCACCCCCGTGGGCAACTTCCGCAGGCCGCAGAGTTGGGATGCTGCTGGGGGTTGGAGACAGGGGGAGGCCGCGGCTGAGCAGGGTGGGAGGAAGAGAGCCCAGACTGACCACCCAGCCCTCCGTGGCAGGATACCACAGCCCTAGCCAGGAAGGAGCCAGGTCTTCAGAGCTACCAGGCCTGAGACCAAATCCTCCATCTCCACAGAACGCGGCTGCAGTGTGGACAAGCCACTTCACCTCTGGGGCCTCAATCTCCCCATCAGGAGAATGGGCACCATCACACCCGCGTCACAGCCTGGCTCTGAGCAGGGCACGTGGTGTGTGCGCACTCAGGAGGCCGTGGCAATGGCAGGCAGAGCCTGACCTGGTCCCAGGTCCCAGGTCCCAGGTCCCAGGGCGGGCTAATAGGGGAGAGCCTGCCCAGCCTCCCCCTCAGGTCCCCCCCAGCTGCCCCTGGAGGCTCTGCCTCCCTTCTCATCCTGGGAGGCCCAGCCCAAAAGCCACCTCTATCAAGAGCCAGACGGGGGGCAACTTCCTGCCCAGGCCCCTCTACTCTGTGCAGCTGAGTCTCAGGGCTGCAAAGGTCTGTGTCCTCGCCCATCACCCCACCAGACCACCAGCCCCACCAGGCAGGCCTGAGCCTCCCCCGGGCCTGCAGGGGCTCCCTCCTCCCGGGCTCCCAGCTGCACCCTGCTCTCTGTCCAGGCCCTGGGGGCTCCTCTCTCAGGCCTCACCTGCAGGCAGCCCCAGATCACGGTCAAGGCACAGGACAAGCCCAGAGCCAGGGAGTGCCCAGGCTGCAGGGGTCAGGCACCAGGGCCTGGGGGTGTGGTGGGGGGTGTGTCTATGATCAGGCAGCCTGGAGCTTTGCAGTTCGTCCTTTGGGGGCATTCCTCAAATTCCCTCTCATCTCCCTGCTGCTGTAGGGTGGAATCCAAGATGGGACGTCCCTTAGAGGCCATCTGGAGGCAGGAAGGTGGAGGCCCAGAGAGGCACAGATGTTTCTGAGGTGGCACAGCAAGCTCACGCTGGAGCCAAGCACAGAGCCTGGGCTTTGTGCCTCCCAGGCCAGGAGGCCTCCTCACCCCCACTTCACCTGGCAGCCTCTGTGAGCAGAACCTGGGCTGTGGGAAGGAGGCAGGAGCTAGGGGCTGAGCCTTGAAGCCACGTCCCTTCACCAAGCCTCAGTCTCCCCCTCAGAAAGTGGCCCCTGAGGGCTCCTGGGAGACCTCTACAGTGCACACAGCAGAGGAGGGTCAGTTGGAAAGGGCATCTGTGGCCTGAGTGCCCTATGATGGGAGAGAAGACCCCCACCTCCCCCACCCCGTCGGTTCCAGCCTGTCCACCAGGCCTCTGAACTCTGGGTGATGGGCAGGCAGGTGGGGCCCACCCTAGAAGCAGAGAAAGGGTGGCAGGCATGAACTACCAAGACCCTCACCACCCCCGAGTCCCTCCCCCCGACCCACCCCCATTCCATGGGGTCCAAGGGCTGATAGGGGTCCAATCCTGGTCGCAATGTCCCTGGCCGGGTGGTGCCCGTGTGTGGGTGTGGGGTGGCTGCCAGCTCTCTGGCTGTCTCACTAATTGTACCCTGGGGTGTGGTCCACTGTGGGCACCGGAGCCCACGAAGAGATGGCGGGGGCAGTGACTTGGGCGGAGGCGAGGCCGGGAAAGCCCCAGGCGGGAGGGCTGGGTCGGTGACAGGCGGCCCAGCGCCCAGGCTGAGGACAGGACACTGTGTTTTGATTATTTCCAGTTTCCTGACCCCCAAGTAGTGATTTAATGTTCCTGTTTACTCCAAGGGTTAGAACAGAAGGCGGGACGGCTAAGCTGGCCTCCTTGGCCTCCCCTGGCGTCACCCCTAAACTCCCAGCAAAGAAGCAGTCGCAGGGAGCGAAGGGTCCCCGGGGGTGCAATGCGAGGCCTCTGGGTGCATTGGGCATGTCAGATGGGCTCAGGGCCAGACCTTGCACAAAGTAGGTCCTGCCAGAGGTTGAAGGGCATGACCTGCCCATAGGAAGCATGACTGGGTGACCCCAGAGCTGGCCTGAGAGGCTGCCTGACTGTGGGGGCCCAGGGCTCATTCGCCCAGCTCCACCTGATTAAAGGCCAGTGCATACACATTCCTGGACCTGCCCGGCTTGACCCAGGGCTCGGACTTTGGCTGGGACCCTGTCCCCACTCAGAGTCTGAGCACATTTCAGGGACTGCCCGGTAGGCAGAGCCAGGAGCCTGTGGCTGCCTGGGAGGGGCTGCAGGAGGTCATAAGCCCAGCCCCTTGCTCCAGAAATCTTGGCACAGAGGGGCCGACTTGTAAAAGCACTCCAAATGTGGCCTTCTGTAAGCACCCTCCAAGGTCGCGGCTGTGCATGGCAACGTGAGGGGTGGTGCTCTTTACAATTACATGTCATCCAGTTTTTTTGTTTAAATCAACACCAGTTCATGTCATTGTTGGCAAAAAGTTTAAATGCTGATATATTTTCTGCCCAGGGACGTCCTATCTTCGAGGGTCTGTTCCTTTATTCAAGAAGCATCCACCAGCACTGGGCGGGCGCTAGGACCACAGACAAGTGTCAGGAGGAAAGATTCAGGTGAGGGACGGGCCACAACTGGGGCTGGGCTGAGGAGAGCCCCTCGAGGGAGGACCACGGAGGGGATGGTGGCGGGAACCGTGCCCAAGTGACAGGGCCAGTCCCACAGATACACATGAGGGCTCAGCACGAGATGCTCCCCAGACACAGACTTGGAGGTCTCAAGGCTCTGGATGCACACAGAGCCCAGGAGCGCTCCTCGGAGGACCCACATGCACCCAAAGTCACCACGACTCCTTCTCCCCATAAGCTACCAAGGGGACAGCAGAGTCACAGAGGATAGACGTGGGACTCAAGGATCCTAGCAGCTCAGGGTCCCCCACAGGGTAACAGGGACCAACCTCCCTATGCCACTGGTAGTCTTCATTCGGCCTTGAGCAGAGACCAAGATGCCAAGGGAAAGGTCTCTGCCAGGTGCTGTCCCCCATTGCCCTGCGTAGAACTAAGATCCTGGGGTGCAGAGCCAGGCAGGCCCAAGAGATCACAGCCCAGCCCCATCTCCACCCCGGAGGTCCTGTTCAACCATGGACTCAGTTTCCCCTTCACTGAAACCAGAGTTGACCCTGAGGACCCCTCGAGTGCTCCATTACCTGCCACAGAGGGGTGGGTAGGTGATGGAGGAGCTCGTCCCTGGAACTGGACACTTCATGTCTGAAAAGGTCATTCCTGAACCCCAGTGCACAGGCATGCACTAGAACTGAGGTCCTTTTGTTCATGGGGCCCTGGTGTCCAGCCCCTGCTCCACCAAGCCCCATGGCTGTGTGGCTTCGGGCAAGCTTCCTGACCTATCTGAGCCTGAGTCCCTGAGAGTCAGTATTGACAGGCGGGGGGCAGAGGGGAGGCCCACAGTGGGGAGAGGGTGCTGTTTGTGGAAAGAAGCAGAACAATTGAAGCCAGCTTGTTCAAAGTTAGAGTCCCTTTTTCCAGAGTGGTTGTTTAGAAGGAAAAAAACATCATCCAAATCACAGCCGAGAAAACCTGCAATTGCCAGAGAAATGGGGGTCGGTGGCCAAGAAGGATTGCAAAACAACAGCCCTGGGGAACCGCATGCTTGTGCCAAGCCCTGCAGAGCCGCGGCTCGCCGCGGCTCAGGGCACCTTCCCGGGTGCCCGCCCGGCCTCGAGGCGGGGAACCTAGACCCCTCACCCTGGACGTCCGTGCCCTGCTCTGGGACGGGAAGAGACACAACCCAAAAGGTTCCAGTATTTCACGGTTTGCAAAGTGAGCCTTTGGGGGAAGGGTCCTAGAATCAGGAGGTGGGGAGGGGGTGGGGCGCATTGTGGGGAGAGGTTGGGGGTGGCTCTCGCCTCAGCGTTGGGTCCAAGGGTCCAGGGCTGTAGGTGAGAAATCCGTAGACCTTGGCAGGGGTGGGAGTCCAGTTCCAGCCACAGGGGAAGGAAGGGAGCCAGTCACTGCGTGCCTGAGAAAGGGACCCATGTCTCCCTGCCCCCGACACCCCTGCATCATGCCCCACTCCAACAGCCCACCCACCCCAGGATGTCCCTGCCATCCCCTAGGCCGTGCAGGCCCCCCTGCCACTCCAGTGCCATTCCCTGGATCCCTGAATCCAGGGGATCACCTTCCACTTCCCCAACTACAGCTCAGCCCCAGGCGATCGGGACCTAGAACGCAGCCTCAAGCGCCCGCCATGCCCAACACCCGGCCATCCACAGTCCCGGCAGCGAGGCCTGAATATCTGAGCTTCATTCTGAGCCCCCACGGGGGAGCCGGGTATGCTGAAGCCCGCTTGCCCTGAGTGGGGCGTCAGCCACAGCGGCAGGCCCTCCAGACTGCAGGTTCCTCAAGCGCGTCCCCCAGGCCACCATCAGCCTCGGGTGGGGAAGCCCGGCTTCCTGGGCCTCACGGCATCTGTGCGGAGCCTAAGGGCCGGGGCTCGCCTCTCGGGTGAAGGGCACAGCATGGTGAGTCAGAACTGTGAGGGGCGGGGGTCCTGGCGTGTGGCAGGTGATGACCTGGGCAGTGGAGGCCGGGGTGGTGTCCCAGTGCCCTGAGCGCAAGGCCATCCTGGAGTACTTGCACCGATCAGCAGGCTCGGCCGTGGAGGCACGGTGCGTGGCAGGGCCCTCCTCCTGGCCAGGGAGGACACACTGCGGCCTAGCGAGACAAACACCTCCCCAAGGCCACCGAGGGAGCCGGCCACAGAGCCCGGAAGGTGCCTCTGTGGGACAAGAAAGGCACCCTCCAGGTGGGGTGTAGACCACATCCCAGCACCCTGGCCCTCACCCCAGACTTCTGCTTGGCACAACCCCCAGGAATAACCCCAGGGATAATGCCAGTCACTGTGGCTGCCATGTTTCAGTGCTCACTGAGGAGCAAGACCTTGACCTTGTCCCAACAGGGCCCCCTGTGTGTTCGATTCCACCCTTTCAGGGGTGACTATTTGAGCAAAGTTTTTCTCCCCAGCTGAACAGTAAGCAACGTGGGGGCAGGACTGTGTCTGCTTCAACCACCAGCACCAGACCTGCTTCTTTCATAAATGCTTAGCAAATCTTTGTAGAATGAAGGTTCTCTTTTGACCCTAAAACTACTTGATTGACTACATTTTACAGATGAGGTCGCAAGCTGAGGTGGCCTTCTTTGGGTCACAGGTCGCAAGCTGGAAGCAGGGGGTGGTAGGAATGGGGCCCCCCAGATCCTTCACTCTCCCTCCTCCATGGCCCCACTTCCTCCAGCCCACGTGGGCCATTCCCCACACATCACATGCAGTGACCCAGCCTGAGAGCCCTCTCCTGACTGGGGCAGCCCCTCAGCAAGCAGGAAAGAGAGGCAGCCCAGGCCTGGAAAGAGCCTGACCGGCTGGGGTGCAAGCCTAGTTCTGCTGTTGCCTCGCACAATCCCTGCTCTGTTCCTTGAGTCTCTGTTTCCATGATGGCCAAGACCCTTTCCTGTCTGATAGTCTGTGATCTACGGTCTAGAGCAGGAATCTGCGGCACAGGTACCCCAAGCTGTGATTGCTACACTCACAGCAGACATTGCTAATCAATTACCAATCGATCTTTCCTACAGAGTTCATACTGAACATGAGAAACCTTCCCAACACAGGACGCAAGGAAACCATTTGGATCAAAACTGACAAGGGAGATCAAACCTCTCTACCCTCCCTGGTCTAGGGAGAAGCTGGGCTGGGAGCAGGCCCTGAGGAGCAAGCCTCATGCTACTGGCTGATAGCTCCTGCCTTTCCAGAGGACGCCACGGTGAATGAAGGTCTCTGAGCCCACTGGTGGGGAAGCACCAGGAGGCCTTGTGTGCACGACGGCCTCCCCCACCAGACTGACAGCCCCCTGACCCCCCGACCCAGGCCAGACCCTAAGTGTATACTGTCAAAGGGTTTGCTCAGTGGTGGCCTCTATTTCTGGGTTTATCTCATGCCAACTCCTTAAGTCCCAGCTCAGAGCTCACCTCCTCCAAGAAGCCCCCCTTCCAACTTTTCCTCCCGCTCAAAGCGCGGGTCCCTGCGGTCCCTCTGCTGGTGGTGCACTCTCCCTCAGTCATTCGGCAAACGCCCATGTCGCATTTGTCTGAGTGTGTAAGGCCGCAGTCCTGACCCCAGGCCCAGCGCCCTGGGCCGAGCACAGGTGAGCGAGCCTGCCATGAGCACACGCGCTGATGCACATAACAAGCCCCCATCATTCACGCGGTTGCCGGTTCATCGGGCACCCTGCGCCAGGGTGCAGTGCGGGCACCATCCGTGCCCTCGGGAACCCACATTCCGGTGAAAAAGACAGACGCTTAGAAGACAGTTATACATATAAATAAATGGCAATAAGGAGAGGATGATTTAAGAGGGAGGCCTTGCAGGCGGGGCTCCGGGTGCTCAGGAGGGTCTCCCCGAAGGTCCGACGTGTGAACAGAGCCCCGAGAGGTGGGCAGAGGGTGCGTGGGCACGAAGATGCTGGGCTGCTCTGTCTGCCTCCTCTTGTCCATCTTCCCAGCCACGGGCTTGCAGGGGTCCGGGGAGCCCCGAGGGCAGGGACGCCAGGCCCGGCTGGGGAGGAGGGGTAGAGCTGATGGCCCGCACCCAGCTGTTCTCATGGCCGGTTCCCACATACCCCAAAGAGGAAGCAGCTGGCCTTGAGCCAGGCCCCTCTGGGTCTGCCTCCAGCCCAGCTGGGGCCAGGGGGCCACCCGCAGGAAGCTGCCGTCCCGGGGGGTTGGGCTGGTCTCGCGGTGGAGGGGTGACTTCGGCTCACCTGGGAAGAGGGGGCCGGGGGTGGGGGCAGGATGCAGGGTCCACTTGGGCCACATGTCACCCGCCCACGGAGGGAGGGGGCACGTCGCCGGGCCCTTTGCTCCTGAGCCGCTGGGGCTCACGGCAATGTTGCTGGCAGGCGTGGTGAGGGGGGCTGTCATCCCCTCCACCCATCCCCCTGCCAAATTGCACTTAATTATGATGATAAACGATGGCAGGCGTCCACAGCCACATCGCAGAACATGACAAACACTCCACGTCGCCGAGCCAACGGGCTCCACTCCCCCCACCGCCGCGTTCCTAACAGGAGGCTGAGGGGGGTTATCTCGGGCCACAGGCGGCCCCCACGCCAGGCTCAGGCTGGACCCCGAGGCCGGCTCAGGGTGGGCGCCCCTGGGCGGGGCCCAGGCCCCACAGTCACCAGGGATCTGGACCCGAGCCCTCGCCCCTGCCCTGGTGTTCCTCTGTGTCACCTGCTCGTTCTAGCAAAGCGTGAAAACAACAACCCGCCACCCTGTGGGGTGGGGCTGGGGACCAGCAGCCACCTTCTTTCTGGAGCAGTGTCTGGAATTGGGACTCCAGTCACGCCGGCCCTGCAGGCACAAGCGGACACCGGGGGCGTCTGCAGGGATGGGAGAGGCCCCACAACTGAAGGCCTGGCGGGGGTCAGGCAGGGTGAGCCAGAGAGCCCCCAGGGGGAGCGAGGCTGGCCGGGGGAAGGCCTGGGCTCCGCCTGCGGGCCTTCCTCGCTGGATGGGGGCGTGGGCCTTCCTGGTGTCACCGAGGGAGGAGGGCGCCCACGTCCCCGACAGGAGCCCCAAGCCCAATTCCAGCGTCACAGGGCGGGGAAGGGAAGGGGTCTGCACCCTCCTCCTCCATCACCGTCACCCGCGGGGCTTGGAGACAGCATGCCAGAGTCCCGGTCCCAACGTGTGACCTTCAAATGAACCATGGGGCAAGGGCTCTGCCACCTGAATGCCCCACTCCATCTGCTCGGCTGACCAGTGGCGACGGTGACGCCGCTGTGGACGTGCCACCAAGGGTAGGTGTTAGGCAGCAGACCCAGCAGGGCAGGAAGGGAAGGGCAACACCGGCAGAGGGAACCACAAGTTCAAGATCTCAGGGTCAAAGACGCCCTTGAACTGTGACAGAAGGGAAAGCAGCTGGGAGGGGCCGCAGCCTGGAGCTGCAGGGGCAGGGAGGAGCGTGAGCGGCTGCCAAAGGGGGAGGAAGTGTCTCTGTGCGAGGGAAGGAGGCGGGGGGGGGGGGGGCTGGATTCCGGCAATGGGAGCAGAGATGGGGGTGCAGGCAGCGGGACTTGGCTACAGAGGAAGTTGTGGCTGGAGAGAAACCGGGTTTGCAGGTGGATGAGGGTTCCAGTCCTGAGAGGGGGACAAGCACATCAGCAGATGTTTCGGGCGTGTTTCCCTGAGGCCTCCCAGCACAGATGTCCAAGGGCAGCTGGGTCCAGGGAGCTTGAGCACAGAGGGCTCAGGACAGAGGTGTTGGTGGTCAGCAGGGTTCAGCATCCCTTGAGCTTAGCTGTGGGTAAGATGGCCCAGGCAAGGGGAGGGATGGCCCCTGGAGGAGCAAGGGGAGCGACTCATTGAACCCAGAGCCAGAGGGGAGAGCTGGGTGCAGAGGGCCCTGGGAGGAGTCAGGTCCTTTGTTCAGGGGTGCAGGCCGCCCACAGCAATCTTGCAGGGAGAAAACCAAAAAGACCAGTACACCACCCTGCTCTCCTCCAGCACTCCACTGCCTGGTGGTACATTCCACAGGCCAGCCCAGGTGGGAGCCAGTGGGCTGCAGAGCACCCCCTTCCATGCGGCCCACTCAGATTCACATCCTGGGACACATAGCAAGCAGAGAGTGTGCGCGAGCGCCCAACGTACCTAAGGAGGCCACTGCAGAGAAGAAAGGGGTTAGAAGCCTGTTGTGCCCAGCAGCCCTGAGTGACCGGGGTCTGACGGCAATGCGGACACCCTTCCAGACTGCTCTACAGAGAAGAGGAACTGGAAGAGAGGCTAGAAGAAGCCAAGCATTGAGGGAAGGTTTGCTTTTGTTTACTAAGAGCCTCAAGTTGAGCCATGGTTCCAGTAGTGCAGGAGAGAGTGAGGATGCAGGACAGAGAGAATGCAGGACAGAGAGGATCCAGAAGAGAGACGATGCAAGACAGAGAGGATGCAAGACAGAGGGGATGGAGGAGAGAGAGAGGATCCAGTGCAGGAGAGAGGATGCAGGACAGAGAGAATGAAGGACAGAGGTTGCAAGACAGAGGGAATT
>NC_058411.1:3577111-3603863 GCF_002201575.2 Neomonachus schauinslandi | reverse complement strand
GCAGGACAGAGAGAATGAAGGACAGAGGTTGCAAGACAGAGGGAATTTGGGAGAAAGGATGCAGGACAGAGAGGACCCAGGAGAGAGACGATGCAGGACAGAGAGGTTGCAAGACAGAGGGGATGCAGGTGAGAGGATGCGGGACAGAGAGGATGCAGGACAGAGAAGATGCAGGAGACAGGATGCAGGAGAAGGGGCAGAAGGTGGTGTAACTGGCAGGGTGGCAGTCAAGGGCAAGAGCAGGTGGGTCTGACCCCAGTGCTGGGAGAGCCAAGGCGGGTGGGAAGGTGGGGTGGCAGGACGTGCGGCTTCCTCCCCCGCCTTGCACGGAGGCTGGCAACACAGGCATGGTCTGTGTATCTGATGCATGTCTTGCTCATGTGTGGAGGGCCTTGGGCTCAGGGTTTGGGTGAGGCCAGGGGGGCTGAGTGAGGAAGTTGAGGACGCGGGTGGGGGGCGAATACGGCTGGGGAGTAGTTGCTCAGGAGGCAGAGCTAGCTGAGTATTGATGGAGTCAGCCTGCACCATGGCAGGGTAGGGAAGGACATCGGGGAGGGTTGTCGATCCATGAGGGTCAGGGATGAGAGACCAAGATGGTGACTGAGGCCCCCCCAAGGGATGTGGAAACTGAGGTGGGATGAGAAGGCAGACTGGGGCAGGGTGGGGGACGCCAGGGAGGTGGTTGGTCATGGGACCCAGTGGGAGAGGAAGGCAGGGGGGAGGCGGTGGGGTAGGGGTGAAGAGTGGGGGAGGCACAAACAGGTTGCCTGGGGTGGGAGAGGAAGAGCCAGGTCCGCGTCAGCCAGAGGAGGGTATGGAGCTGTGTGGTGGGCACATCTGGGCTCCCTGGGCATCAGCAGCCTATGGTAGACAGGGAGAGGGAGACCCAGAGTGGCAGGAAATGGGGCGCCAAATCCCAAGGCCTGGGCCGGCAGGACTCAGAAATGCCTCTCGGAGTTCTAGTTCATGGCTTCCAATCTAGGTCAGCTGCGCTCGTTTTGGGGGTAGTGGAGGTGGGTGTAGGGGCAGGTGGCCCATCAAGGCCCATGGAAACCCCAGCCCTGGCTCTGCCCAGCCCATAGGGACCCAGGCCACATATGGGGGCTGGGAAATGGGGGCGTGTGTGGGTGGGGGCATCTTTGTGTGGAGGCGAGTGGATGTGCTCACCATGTGGGTAATTATGACCACAGGGGTGACAGGTACCTACAGGGAGGAGACAATGCAACTGTGTCTCCAGGCAGAGTGGGCGGACGCGCAGTGGGAGTCGTGGGGGCACACGGGGTGGGCTGCCGTGGGGGCTGTCTGCAGAGGGGAGATGGGGGGGGGGAGGGTAATAGGGGGGTGCATCGGCAGCATGCACGTGAGCCTGTGCATGGGAGGAGGGGAGGATGTGGGTGGGTGGGAGCTAATTAGCTGGAGCCTGGTCTCCATGCAGAGCCTGGACGTGAGCCCATGTCTGGCAGCCTCATCTCAGCCCACACCGGCCCCCCTCAGTCTCACTGTGGCTCCCCATCTGCCCCAGAACCGCACAGTTGCCCACCAGGCATGGCCAGGCAGTGTCACCCCGAGTCCTCCAGCATTGTCAGCTAGGTCAGGGAGGGGGTGAGCACAGAAGGCCCTCGCTCGCGGAGGGAAAGAGCAGCTTGTTTTACATCTGAGGTTACCACTCTGCCCTGGCTCATCTGGGGGTGCAGGAGGACCTCCTAACCCAGCCTATGAAGGGCAGCACAAGCAGCCTGGGTCCAGGGGTGGAGAAGCAGTATCCCAAGTCACAGAGCAAGTGGGAGCAGAGGCAGTTCTCCAGCCTGCCCCCCTCCCTACCTATCCAGGACTCTGGCCCAGGCTCCTTGAGGTTTCCAAGCTCCTGGGCCAGCAGCTGGGCTATCTGCCTCCAGGTGATCCTGCTCTCTGCTCCCAGTGATGTGCAGCCCCTCCCATCAACCCCCAAAGCCAGCCCCACGTCCCAACACCCAGGCCTACCAGGCATGCAGAATAGGGCAAACAAGGAGTTTTAAGAAAGGTAGGAAGAACTAACCCAGACGGCCAGGTGCTAAGCTGAATGCCCATTGAGCCCTAGGAAAAGGGCCCCAGCTCTACGGGCTACAGGGAATGAGACGGGGGCTTGTCCTGGCCCTGGCCCTGGCTGCCAATTGTCCTGGAGCAGGCTCCTTGACCTGGATAGACCCAGAGGTCATGCTGGGACCTGGGAAGAAGGGCCACCTGCAGCCTACATCCCCTCTAGTCCTGCATTCCATCCTACCTGACTACTAGCAATTCAATAGCCAGTGCAAGAAGCTAAGAGGCACCTCCAGATGCCTCTCCATCCATTCACCCATCATCTTCCATCTGCCCATCCATCCCTACATGCCTCAGTCCATCAGTTCGTTGACCCAGAAAGCCAGCCAGTAAACGTCCATGGACGTATCCAACTGAATCTATCTGTCCATCCATCTGTCCTTCCATCCACCTGTTCATATAACATTCAGTCCATTCATCGATCCAGCCAGCTAACCCTTAGTCCATCCACGTCTTCTAGGGATTCATCCTCCCATTGATGCGCCATCCACCACTCACACTACAGTTCCCTCACCCAGGCGGCCAGCCGTCAACGTGCCCCCAGTCGGACCATTCACCCATCCAACCACTGACTGGTCCAGGTCTCTGCCCACCTGTCTACTTACCCATCCACCCACCCACTTGTTCATTGTTAAAATCAAGTCCTTCAGCCCCGGTCCTCCTCACCCGCGGCCGACCCCAGGCTGTGGGGCCTTTCCCTCTGCACCCAGGCCTGCTCTCTATGTAGAGAGGATGCTCCACGGGGCAGCCCCACCTTCTCTTCCCGCCAGGGCCAGAAGGTCCACAGAGACAGGATCCAAGAACAGCGAGTGGCCCCACAACCACATCCAGGGAGGCATTGATCCTGGCCTGCCCCGGCCCAACTGCCCTGACCGTCTCCGTGCACCAAACGCAGGAAACTTCACATCCTCGAAGGGACTCCTGCTCGGCACACTCTCTGGTCCCCACAGTAATAGTACCCCGCCAACAACAATCACCCTCCCTCTGTGGCACTCGGGGCCAGATCCTGTTCTAAGCGCTCTGCAGATAGCTACCCCTACGATCCTCACCACACCCACTCACCCCGTGAGGCAGTGGCCCTGCTGACCCATTTTATGGGTGAGGCACACAGAGGCCAGGGGAGAACGATAGAAGCTAGCATTGATTGGGTCCCGCCTACGCTCCCCGTGGTGCCATGTGCCTGATGTGCATGGTGCATTTAAACCCCATCACGGTAGGAATCCCTGCCGTCATCCCCCTTTTACAGCTGGGTTAACTGAGGCCCAGGAATTCACCCAAGGTCACAAAGCAAGTCACTAGGATTTGAATGCAGCTTTCTGATTCCAAAGCCCGTGCTGTCGGCCACCCAGGGTTCCGCTGGCAGTGCTAGGGCTGAGCTTTGCCCTAGATGAGTGTGGGCAAAGGGTGGCCAAGAGCCCAGGCACACACAGGCTCCAAAACCCTGCCCTTTCGACCTGCAGGGGACAGAGGGGGTCCATCCGACCCAGGACTGCGGAGCGTGGAGGAAGGGCTGAGGACTCAGCGGGGTCTTGAGGCTGGGAAGGAAAATCAAGAAGCAGGGGAGCTGAGGCAGCCCCAGAGTCCAGGGCAGGGGAGTCAGGGGTGGCGTGGGGACCAAGCCTGGGACCCGGCAGGTGACAGGCACGGGCTGAGAGGAGAGCCCCCTCGCAGGGTCAGTCTCAGAACTGATTCCAGTAACGGGCCTAGGGCAGAGCCGAGGAGAGGGGCAGGCATGCATATTTTTGAAAGATGCTCCAAGCCTGAGCACAATTTGTAAAGTCGCCCAATGGCCTGCCCTGAGGAGCTACACCAGCCGGGATGCTTCCAACAGCACTCAGTAGGTGCTCAGTGGACGCTGGTCGGAGCCAGGGGCTGGCTCCCCCGCGGCCACAGGCATCGGGAAGCTTGAACAATTACCGTTCTTCGGATTATTACATCACACGCACATTGGATCACGGCAGAAAGTGTGGGGAAATGAAGGAAAAGGAGAGGAAACTCGAGTCCTCCGTGAATTGCTCCAGGAAAAGCACAGGCTGCCGAGACTCTGCCGGTGGTGCGGGCGTCCAAGCGAGCAGGTGCACAGGACCCCACTCTCCTCGTCTGGCACAGATGCCAGAACGGGGTGCAGAGGCCGCTCCGGAAGACAGACGACGCCTCTGGTTCTCGCTCATGCACCCGTTCCTTAGCAAGCGTTCACGAAGCACGGCTCTGTGTCCAGCCCCAGTGCAGGGGGCCCAGAGAAGCCCCCCGTGGCCAGGACAGGAAAGCCCGCAGTGCTGAACTGCGGCCCCCCAGAAGCTAGGCCCCGACCCCCGGAATCTGGGCGTGCTCCCTCCCTCACAGGCCGGGTGTTTGCAGACGGAAGGAATTCAGTCAATGGTCTTGAGACCCGGAGATGACCCTGGAGCGTTCGGGTGGGGGCCCAATGCTGCCACAGGGTCCCCCTAAGAGGGACCTCTCTCGGTCTGCTGGGGCTACCATGACAGGGTACCATGGATCCGGGGCGCATAAACACAGGACTTGACTTCTCGCAGCTCCGGAGGCTGGAAGTCTGAGATCAGAGGGCCGGCACAGGCAGGCGAGGACTTCTGGCCGCGTCCTCTCGTGGTGGAAGGGACAAGGACAATCTCTTCGGAGGGCACCAAAGCATCTCTCCCAAAGCCCCCACCTCCTCACGGCATCACCTTGGGGGCTAGGTTTCACCATAGGAATTTCGGGACACACATTCAGACCACAGCACTGTCCTGCAAAGGCCTGAGGCCCAGGCGAGCTAGTGGTGTGCCCAGGAGGGAGTGAGCAGGTCCAGCAGGAGGGAGAGGGGAGTGGGGGGGGGGGGGTGACAGCAGCCAGGGAAATGGCAGGGGAATCACAGGCTCCACCTAGCAAGGGGTGACCGAGGTGTCACCGTGCTCGCCCCTTCTGCCTTGTCCGCACCGACAGCCATCGCCAGGGTGCTGGAGACGAGGTCCCGGCCCCAAGTGGGGTAGAGCCCCGCAGGAATGCCCTCCGCTCAGCCAAACTCGTGACTCTGCGCCCCTCCCAGCCGCTAGCCTTAATGGGGGGGCAGGGAGCATCTTTTTTAACCCAAGAAAATGGAAGCCTCACCTCGCCTCCGCCATATAAGCTAACTTTCTCTGCTACGTGGGGCATAATCAAATCCAGCCCCGTAGCCTCATTTCCAGGCAACTTTATTCATTGTTATTTTTATTCCAAGAATTCTTTGGCGTTTTCTGGGAGCCACTGAAGTGTTTAGTAGCGGCCTAAGTGACAACATCTCCTGTTTGGAGTGAAACCCAGGAGCAAGTAGTGGTGCCCGGGGGGTCATGGGAGGACACGTGAGGTCAACAGCCCCGGGCACAGAGTGAGGGGCACCTGGCCAGCTCAGGGGCAGAACACAGCTCGCCGGGCAGGGGGACTTCTAAAACGCCAGGGAGCCTGGGCAGAGGAAGCAGGCGGGGTCCTCTGGGTGGATGGGGATGACATCAGGCAGAGGTGTCACCCCTGGGACGCTGAGGGGGACGGGTCCTCAAAGCAGGGGGCTTGGCTGCGAGAGCAGGTCTCCGGGGACCTGAGGTACCTGTGGCTACCGCTCCTTCTCCCTAGTAAACAGAAATCCACGGTCCTCTGGCTTCCCCGGGTGGCCCCAGGACCCAGCAAGGACGAAAGGCACCCAGCCTCTCCCGTACCTTCTCGGGGGCCAAACCAGAGGACACTTTGCAAGCAAGGACAGCGAGAGCTGGGCAGGGTCTGCATCTCCTCTGTGTCCAGCACGGGGACCCCAGGGTGGTAGGGGAGGGCCGAGAATGAACGAGAGGTCAGTGAGGAGGCCACAGCTGAGCCACACCAGGACTGGGGTCTGGGGACAAGGGACGTACAGAACGGACACACAGGTGGAGGCCAGGCTGAGGGCCACCGGGAGGCAGACCCGTCTAGACACAGGGAACGTGGCAGCCAGGTTCGAGGCCGGCCGTGAGCCGTGGAGCTAGAATGGGATGTCAGTCCAGGGGCAGTGTGGGGGCACCTGGGGCATCCAAGAGGCCTGAGGGGGTTCAGGGTGTTGGAGTCAAGAGAGAGCTTGGGGAGGGTGGTCAGATGCACCTGGGGGCTCCCGTGGGCATCCCCCCCCCCACGACAGCCCCTCCGCTGCCCAGGTCCCCTCAGCCCACACTGCACGTGGCCACCAAGCCCCTCCTGGCCTGGTGAGAATTGGTGAGCTCTCAAGAAGGTCTGGCCGGTATGTTTCTCATTCTTGTTGCTTAAATCATTAAATGGCTCTTTTGTAAGAGTCATTTGATGCTCAGGAAGTCTTTTGATGCCTTCAAAGGGCTTTTTAATAAGCATTTCTAATCCTTTTCTCTTAAAAACAGGAAGTTACACTTTGCCAACCGTAAACACCAGAAGGTCCGAGTTTGGTTGGCGATGCAGAAGCCGTAGACTCCCGATGGCTGGTAACCCACCCAGGTTTGGCCAGGGCTCCGGCTGAGGACAGTCCAGGCTCCCCCTGGGGGTCCCAGAGCCCAGGGGGACAGTGCTCGGCCACAGGCCACGGTGCAGGTGACCCTCCCCAAGGAAGGATGCACCACGCCCATGACCTGCAGTGGTCCTTTCTACAGTCTGTCCTCTGAGGGCTGCCCACGTCAGAAACCCCAGAGTCACCCTCAGTGACCTCCCTTGCTCAGCCCCATCCCCCTGCTGCTGTACTTCCTACTCTCCAGATCTGGCCCCACCGCTCCCCTGCAGAGACCCTGCCCTGAAACAGGGCTGAGTCTTCACCTACCTGAGGGGGCGGGGAGTGCAGGACCAGGGTGAGGCCGGCCTGTGGAGGCTCTCTTCATGCCCCTGGCTCACCACTCCACCACCACCAAATAGACTGTGACTCCCCAACTACTCCATACCTTTCCCTCTGCCTGGAGAACCGTTCTTCCACTTTCCCACACAGCAAACTCCTATCCATCCCTCAACGCCCCTCATCTCTGAAGTCTTTCCTGGCTCCCAAGGCAACCTTTCCCCTCGGATCCCAGAGCCTGTGTGCCCTCCTTCAAGCCTCTGTCATGCTCCCGGCACACACTGAATGTCATTGCAAAATTATCAATGTATTTGTCACCCCCACTGAACAGCCTCTCAGAGGTAGGACTGTGTCTTTTTACCTCTCCCTCACAACCTGGCCCACAGAAACCCCTCAGCCAGCAGAGCCACTGGACCATCCATCCATCAAGGGGGGCTGTCCCCAGGCTCAGGACTCAGGCTCTGACTCCAGCCAAGGGCCTAGGCCTCCCGAGGGAAGGGGCAGGGTCTGTACCCACCAGGCCAGTGGGCATGGTCCAGCCTTGCCCTGCCCTTCAACTCTCTGCAGGGTGAGGGGGAGAAAAGCTTCTCCCTTCTAGGTTCTTTGGCTGGTCTAATAATTGAATTGACAGAAGACAGACTAAAAGGAGGGGGAAAAAAAGCCAATTCAATTTCATATGTATAGGAACCTCTAAGAAGCGAGGCTCAAAGAAGCGGTCAAAGGAAACAGCTTTGACACCTTTTAGGAAAAGAAGCAATAAATTTGTGAAGAATTGAGAGAACAAAGGGGTTTGGTAGCCAAATAGTGAAGACAAAGCAAGGACTGTTTGCACAGCCTTCTCGGCCCCCAAGTCCCCGTCTCTGGTTCTAGGACGCCTCTCTTCCTCCTGGTGCAAGGAGGCACCTTTCCCATGGGAGACGGATTTCCTGCTGTCAGGGCAGCAAAGGAGGTCAGGGTGTCCCTCTTGCACCAGCTGTTTCTTAAGTAACTTTAATTCCAAATAATCAATATGCCAAAGTGGCAGATTTTGCTCCCCCTCAGGGGGTTGGAGCAGCCGGCCCAATTCATAAAGTGTAGCAGGAAACAGTTTCACCAAAAGATTGGGCAGGAAATGATTCTACCAGAGACTTCCTTGCCTGGCCCCGCCACGCCTGCCGCCAGGGACCAGGAGCTCTTGGTCACATTGCCCGGCCTGCTGTGGTACCTGCTGCGGGGACAGCTCTGGCCCAGCCTCCTTCCTGGGGCAGCAGGGACTCACCCCTGACCCAGACGAAGCAGCCCCTTCTGCCCACGTGCAGGTGCTGGAGCCTGCAGTTGAGCAGGGCCAGAAGGGAGAGGGGCTGGGGGCCCCCTGAAGCCCAAAAAAGTGAAGGAGGGCCGCCCTGTCTCAAGAGGTGTGCAACCCACCCATGCATCAGGAACACGGTGGCCGTTCAAACCCTAGGTAGGAGCTGGATCTGGAGACCTCTCAACTCCCCTTATAACTCAGTGCCCATCTCTCCATCATTCAACAAGGATGCTCCACCCACTCTCGCGAGCAAGGGGTACAGAGGTGGCCTAGGAACATCCCCGTCCTTCAGGGTCCCCCAGCCCTTGGGCAGACACATCCAGAAATAAAGGACCTCCCTCCAGAGTGCCAAGAGCCATCTTGTTGACCCCTGTACCCCCCAGTGCCCAGAAAAGGGCCTGGCACACATTTGGTGCTCAGCAAAGGTTTGTTGAATGACTATGGGCTATAGAAGCCCCCAGGGAAATGAGAGCCCAGAGAGGTGGCCAGCAAGGAGCAGAGCCCAACGCTAAAGGCATGGGCGGGCTAAGTGAAGTGACTGGGACCCCATCCAGGGTTCAGGGAGACCCCGGCAGGGTGGGATAAGGTCCACCCTCGTGCAATGTGGGAGAGGTACCAGGGCTGGGACGGGGACCCTGCGTGCAGGGACATCGTGGGCGAGACTGCATGCGACAGACCCCAAAATGACAGTGGCTTCACCTCTCACTTCCAAGTGTGGGCTAAAACAGGAGCCCACTCCACAAGGTCCTTGGGGTGTGGCCTCCTCTGCTGTGACTTCCCCACGGCGTGGCCGTCCCCAGCGAGGCACAAGTCCGGAGGTGGGAATGTGCACAGACACACCACACCAGCTGCGAGAACAGCTGGGACGTGCAGGCTCGCGGGGCAGCCCGGGCTCGCGGAGAGTGGCCGTCGGGGGGCAGCTAGCGGGTTCTGCAGGCCATGCTTCACTCCTGGCGGACGAGGTGACAACGAGAGAGAGGAGGTCCTTTGGAGGAGCAGCGTGAGGGTGCCCCACCGGGGGGGATGTCCTGCTGGGGAAGTCGGGGGGGGACACTGCAGGCAGGACACAGCTGCAGGGCGAGGGCAGTGCTGCATAGGGACTGGGCCGGAGGGGACATGGCAGGGGGGGCGCAGACAGGACCCTGGGGCAGAAGTGCAGCATGCAGCGGGGAGGAGGGCAAGCACAAGGGGCAGCATCCTGTGGCCCACGGGAAGAGAAGAGCACCCGGATGCAGTGGCTGCTGACAAATCTCCAGGAAGAAGTGCACCCTGCAGATTCCAGGCTGGGACAATCTCCCGGAAGACGGGTTCGGGGTGGGAGCCAGATTGGAGGGGCCTGAGGATGAGCAGGCAGTGATGGTCCAGAAGACAGAAGGCCGAGGAGAGCGTAGACAGAAGAGGGGGAGGCCAGAGGTGCAGACCCAGGAGCAGGGCCAGCCACCAAGCCTGAGGGGTGGGGGTGGCCTGGGGACACCTGGGGACACCCCTCCCCATGCCTCCCAGCCCCAGCCCCCACCCAGGCCACCTGAGCAGGGGGAGGCCCTCCACACCTGCCTTTTCTTTCTCAGCCTCCATGTTCCTGCTGGGAAGGGGGCACAAACTCCCAGCAGGATCCTGTACAAAAGATTCTACCTTTGTGATCTTACTGAACCCTGAAACAATCTGTCTTACAGAAGGGGAAACTGAGGCCCAGAGAGGTGGCTGCACGGGAGCCTCGGCCAGGTGGGCAGTGCAGGACAAACGTTCCCATTTCTCCTTTAAAGATCAGAAAGCAGAGGCTCCGAGAGGCCAGCTTCTCCCGAGGTCACCCAGCAACAGGTCACCTCTGTGCCAGTGTTGGGCCCGCCTCCCAGGAGGGCCCTATCCTTGTACTGTGTGGCCGCCCTCGGTGACCAGGAGAACAGAGCAGCCTGGACGGAAAGGGGGGATCAGGGGCGGCAGGAGCCGGTTTGGAAACCCTGTGTGGGATTCATCCCCGGAACTGGGCCACCTTCTCCCCTGCCCACCTTCTCCCCTCCCCACTGCTCCCCTCCCCCTCCAGCCAAGGACTCCATAACCTTGGCTGCCCTGCAACTCTGGGGACCTGGCCAGCCACTGACTGCCAGTTCCTGGAAAGGCCACAGGAGCAGACCAGGCAGAGGTCAGACCAGCAGCCCTGGGTCCCTCTGGAATCCCTTACATTTCCAGGAAAATTGCAAAACATTTGAAGAACAAATGTTCAATTCCTCATAATCCTTCCCCATTGTCCTGAAAAGAGGCATTAGGTTGGGGGGGGTGGCCTCCTGGTCCCCCAACCAAGCCCATCCCCAGGCAGCCTTGGAGGGGCAAGAATGGCCAAAGTGGTCAGGGTGGGCCAAGGGAGAGGGGCCCTGGAGGTGGGGCACCTCCGAGGCGCAGGCAGCTGCAGGACTGTGAGGTTCTGGAACCCCTTAGCAGTTGCTACCCAGAGCCTTTTCCTAGTCTCTGCCTGCCACCCTCCCCACACTCCCACCCCCAGCCCCCAACCCCCTCCCCAAGTCACAGCCCCGCCACAGCCCAGCCTCAAAGGACAGGAGCCAGGACAATCATTTCCATTTGCCCCATGGGATCGGGGCGGCTTTCAAGGATGGCCCCAGGGTCCACCCCCTATGGAATCCCCTCCCCTTGCGTGTAGCTGGACCCTGAGACTCACTTCTAAAAGGTGACGAGATGGCATTCCCACGAATAGACTGTGGAAGGCTGGGACTCCAGTCTCACCGGACGCTGCGGGCTGGCACACTTTGACTAAGTAAGCTACCATGTTGGAGGGGCCTGCGTGGCCAGGAACCCAGGGCGGCTTCCTCCATCTGCCAGCAATCCTGCCAACTGCCACCTGAGAGAGCCTGGAAGGTGATCGTTCCCCGGCTGGATCTCGAGACCAACGCCACCCTGGACAACACCTCAATTGCAGCTGGGCACAGACCCTGAGCAGGGGACCTAGTTAAGTGACACCCAAAGTCCTGACCCACAGAAACTGTGAGATCATGAACGCTACTGTTTTAAGCCACTGAACTTGGGGGCTCTTTGTTACACGACATTAAGTAACCAATACAGGTAGCCCGGGGATAAGGCAGGGTCAAATGTGAGCTTCGCGCCCTCCCCTATAAACCGGAGATGGCACACCCCTCCCCACAGCGTACCGTGGAGGACAAATAATGTGATGCAGCTCAAGCACCCTACTCCTCCAGGAAGCCCTCCCCCAACCCCCCAGTGGGAATTCGCCTTCCCTTCCTCGGACACCCTATGAAGTGGCCTGTGTCTCCATACCCAGTGCTTTTCCTCCAGCTGAGCTTCTACTCCTCCATCCCTGAGCCCCTCCCCCAAGCCCAGCCCTGTGGGGGTGCAGGGAGGGCCCCAAGGCCCTGAGGATGAAGGTAGAAGGAGGTGAGACCAGAGTGGTCAGGGGCCCAGGCCAGGCCAGCTGCAAACACCAGATCCAGCAGCACCCCAAGGCCACAGCTGCCACAGAAGGGCTCAACGGAGCCCTCAGGGTGCAGGACAGACTGGCCGGTGCAGGCTGGGGACAGGAGGACAGGGTACATTTCCCAGCTATTCACTCTGGCCCTGAAATGTTCACCCAGAAGGCAGGGAAGCAGCTACCGGAGGGCACTGGTCAGCTAGGCCATTGACTCTCAGATGCTGAGGCACATCACATCCCCTCCGGATCCTCAGTTTCCCCAAATAGGCAGTTCAGAGTTTCTCAAAGGGAGGGACAAGTGATTTTAAAGAGTATCCCAAATTTTTTTTCTATTTTGACAGTTATGTCTGTCCACATGTACTGAGAAAATGTGTATAACAACCAGCAGATCAAACCCTGAGCTCCAATTCCAGTTGTTTAAGTCGGAAGCATTACAGCTCAAAAAGCAAGTTGATCTATATAAAAAACATTCAGTAAATAATAAAACTGAAGGTACAAGGATATGACATAGATCAGGTTGTGAGATCCTGCTGACTGGTATTTCTTGACCAAGGAATAAATCCTATGTCTAAGCGACTGTTATTTTGTATCTTTCCATGGCAGCCAACCCTGCACCTTCACCCATACAAGTCGCCATGCCACGCAGCTAAGGAAAGATGGTCAAGGCAGACAGAGTAACAGGTGCAAAGGTCCTGAGGCGGGAACAAAATTGGTTCCTATCTCAAGGCTTCAGGGGCTTTGTACTTGCCAAAAGTGCTGTCCTGGGACCCAGTGAGTGGAACACCTCAGAGCATAGCAGTCTGGCTGAGCAAGACCGGGGCAGAGGGTCTGGAGCCCACCAGCCTGGCCCATCTCCTCCCCTTGGTGGCCCACTGAAGCAGTTATCATTGTGAAAAACTGTGTCTGCAGAGGCAGGGGTCCCCCGAGGGCAAAGCCTGTGTTATCTGTGTGTCCCAGCACCCAGCCCCCACCTGGCAGAACAGAGGTCTTCATGGGTGTTGCTGAATAAATAAAGGAGGGGCTCTGATGACCTGTGACCTCTACATCCAGAAATCCAGTGGGCAGAGAAGCAGCCACGTTCAGAGGGCGCCAGAGGACAGGCCCGGAGTAGGAGGCCAGGGTGGCGCTGGGCTCTCCACTCTTAGAGGGGGCAGAGCAGGGGCTACCAGGGGGCAGGACTGGGAAGCCGAGGGCAGTGAGGGCCAGCACTGAGGGGGGCAGAGGAAGGAGGGAGTGAGGGGAAGGGCCCCAGGGTGGGGTCGGGACAAAGGTGCTGCGTTATCGCCCCAGTGGGAAAAGCCACCAGCCCCTGGCTAAAGCCCCCACAAGATCTCACCGTCTCTGCCTCCTCAGTTGCCGGGACCTCTGGGGCCACAGGCTGGTTCAGCTCGGGGCAAACTCCACAGCTGGGAATGAACGGAGCAGACTTCCCTCAGCGGGCAAGCCTGGACCCCAGCTCTCCTTGTGGGACCCCACTGCCCCACGCAGGCCTGTCCTGTCCACACTTTCTATTCCTGACCCTAGGAAAATCACCGTGCCCAGGCTTCAGGATGCCACCTAGGCCTCCCACCACCAGTGGATTCAGCAGATCCCTGAAGGGGGGGCCTCTGGGGGCCTCCCGCCCCCCCCTGCCCCCCCCCCACTCCACTCGGACAACCCTAGGTCATCCATACGTGCTATCGTCCATCGGTGCTCAGGGCAGCATGAGGCCAGGCCCTGCTCCCAGGAGCTCACAGTACTGGGGACAGAGCCTCGTGCTTTAAACCACACTACAGTGCAGGCACTAGGGCCGGTGGGCCAAGGCCTTGAAGGACGAGCATCAGTTTTCCTGGAGAAATGGGGAAGGGAGAGGGAAGGAACCTCAAGAGATGCTCCGTGTTGTGGGAAAACTGGCTCATGCAGGCTGGGACGCACGCTCCCCAGTACAGAGGGTAGGCACCAGCAGTCCTCCGAGGGCACTGCTCTCCCCTGGGCTCCGGCGCTCACCGCCTCTCTGCTCCCCTCCACACGTTCCCTTCCACCCGCTGACACACCTGTCCCTGCTCGCAATCACGTAGAGCTGTGTGGCCGGCTTAGCGCTGTCTGAGGCCCTATTGGACAGAGCACTGAGAGCCAGCCCCCTGGGCAGAAATCCAGCCTATGGCTGCCCCGCCCTCGGGTCAGGTGCCCACCCTCATCCAATCCGAGGCCTCCCCTTGGTTGCAGCTTTGCCGGAGACCGGTGTGGGGGGCAGGGCAAGGTGCTGGGCCTGCACTAATTGTGATATTTTAAATGTGATGCATCTGGCAATGGTTGGGGGCCAGAGCTCAGGGAAACCCGTGGGGCGCCTTTCCATTCCTCTGCTCAGTTGCAGAGCGTTCCTGGGTCTTAGCGAGCACAACCCCGCGTCCAGCCCCTGACTCCTCCCTGGCAGCCCTTCTCCCTCCTGCCCTTTGCCACCCCCACCCCTCCCCATTCCAGTCCCCTCTCCACAGCTCCATTCAGTTTCTTCATTCAGGCCCCTGTTATGTGCCAAGTGCTGGGGTTTCAGCTATGAAGGGGATGCGCCCACACACACTGCGGAGGGACGTCTGCAACAGCCTCTGATCCCATAGGCTTCCACAAGGCCTGTTTCTCAAACCCACGTCTGACCATGGCCTTCCTCGGCTTGACACCTTCAAGTGGTTCCCCATCACCTTCCGGGAAAAGGCTAGACGCTGAGGTTGGGAGAATTATGGCCCCCAAAGATGGTCCCGCCCTCATGCTGGGAACCATGACAGGAAGACCTGTCATCTTCCGTGGCATAAGGGATTTTGCAGAGGTGATTAAGTTAGGGAGATAGGGAGATGATCCTGGATTATCTGGATGGGCCCGGTGTCATCATGAGGGGCCTTTAAATGTAGAAGGAGGCAGGAGGCTTCTGGAAGCTAGAGAAGTCAAAGAAACAGATTCTCCCCCCTCCAAAAGCCTCCAGAGGGAACACAGCCCTGTCCACCCATTTTGGACTTCGGACCTCCAGAGCTGCAAGGTAATTCATGCGTGTTGTTTTAAGTCACTTCATTTGTGGCAATTTGCTGTTATGGCAGCAAGAGGAAACCGTTACAACCCCAACCCTTCCTTGGATCCCTAAGGCCTGCCTACCTTCCAGCCTTGAAGGAGCCTCTCCCCTCCCCCACTGCCCCGAGCTCCTCTGCTCCTGTGGCCTTCACACATGCTGTCCCTTCGGCCTGACTTAATTCTCCTTCCAGAGCCTGGCCAATGACTCTTCCCCAACCCCGACCTCATCCCAGTGTCCCTTCCTCAGTGGAGCCTTCTAGATCTTCAGGATCCTCTCTACCTTAAGCAAATGAGGAATTTGTTGGAAGGTAAAGGAGTAGTTCATGGCCTTCAGACCTTGAAAGGGACAGGTCTGGGGTTTCTAAATGCCCCGAGCCTCAAGAATGTAAGGACAGTTCCTGGAGGGCCCCACCAGGTGGCTTGGCAGTGACTAGCCCCTGCCATCAGGCGCTACCACTCAAGACTGGCTGATCGTGGGCTACACACCCACCCAGGGTCAATGGGACACCTTAGCTGCTGGTGCTGCCCTGATCTGAGGGCCACAGGAAAGCCTAGAATTTCAGAAATGTAGAATCAACAGGTGTTCCCTGCCCCTTCTGGTCCAACCCCTGGGGGCTAAATCACCCCTATCAGGCTACATCTTCCCCGGGCAGCCCCATGGACCCTAACCCCACCATGAGCCCCCTAAGGACAGACAGCTGAGTCTGTCCCCCACTTGGGACCCCTTACTGGGCGGGCTAGGGAAGCAACCAGATGCAGGCATTGGAGGAGGTGCGGGGAGCTCAGAGGCTGAGGGCTCTCGGGCAGGGCATTGGCCTGTCCACGGGAGGACACAGCCCTGCATAGTGGACAGAGGAGCCTGGAGACCTGCACGCCCTGAGTGTCAGCCCCCCACAGCCGCAAACAGCCTTAAGACCAGAACCCCCCTGGCTCTCAGTTCACCTCTAAAAAGGGTGGCTTTGAGCACCTCACACCCATTGAGACTGCTATTGTAAAATATAATAAAATAAAATAAAATTTGAAAAAAAAAAAGCAAGCGTTGGCGAGGCTGTGGAGAAACAGGAGCACCCACTCACTGTTGGTGGGAGTGCAAAACAGTGCCACCGAGGTAAAGAACAGTGTGGAGATTCTTCCAAAAGTAGGCATGGAATTACCATGTGACCCAGCAATTCTGCCTCTGGGTGTCCCACCCGAAAGGCCTGAGAGCAGGGTCTCCATGAGATATTTGCACACGGCAGCACTAGTCCCAACACTCAAAGGGCGGAAGCAACCCAAGTGTCCGTGGATGGGGGAGTAGATGGGCAAATGGGGTCTGTCCGCACGGTGGGATGCCATTCAGCCATAGAAGGGAGGAGACTCGGCCGCCGGCTGCCACACGCAGGGACCTCGAGGACAATATGCTGAGTGACACAAGCCCGTCACAGAGGGACAGACACTGTCTGATTCCACAGGGGTGAGTGGGCGCTGCGGGGGGGACTGGGAAGGGGGCTGGGGGTCAGTGTTTCATGGGGACGGAGTGTCAGGCTGGGGAGATGAGAAAGTTCTGGAGACCACCGCGTGCCGGCGGCTGCATGATGGTGTGAATGTGCTTCACGCCAATGAAATGGTGAAAATGGTAACTTTTATGTTACATGTATCTCACCACAATTAAGAACACTGAAAAGGGGGTGGCTGGGAAGGCACCATCTACTCCCAAACTGTTTTTGTATCATCCCGAAGTCAGAAGGGACACCTGGTTCCTAAAGATTGGAGAGCAGTGCTGCGCAGTTTGGGGTGGAGAGGGGGACCCCAGAGCCACTTTCTCAGCACCCCCTTGCTCAGCACCACCAGGGGGGTGACTCCCAGAGCCTGAAAGCCCCAGCTCAGCGCCCCTCCCAGCGCCCCTCCCACTGATGGGGCTTGGAGTCCAGGGCTCCAAAGGCGGGGACAGGGCTGGTCAGAGCTTCAAGGGCCCTTTATTCTCACCTGGAGGTTCCTGAGGGATCAGGTGTGGCCTGCGGAGCGCTGGGCAGTAAGAGCCATGTGGGCAGAGGGCTCCTGGGGGCGGGCCTTCTGCAAAGGGTCAAGGCAGGACGGCTTCCTGTGGGGCACAGGGGGCTAGAAGGGCATGTGGGCAACCTTCGAGGGCCTGCAATGCTACAATATTAAGAACAGCTTCCAGAAAAGGAATTCCCCTTCCTTCTCAGCTGACATTTCCAAAGATTCCGAGACCATTAATCCAAGTGCAGGGAAAGTCCTGGGGGGAAATGGTCATTGCTAGAGGCTGAGTATTGTCTGGGGAGCTCATTAAACGCCCCGGCCGCCCTGTCCAGGGAAGAGCAGGGCCGGCCGTGCAGGGGGAGGAGAGAGGAGGAAGGGGAGGTCCCTTGAATGGGGAGGGGTGGGGGGCAGGCAAGAAGAGGGGTGACCTTCAGCTCTCACTGAAGCCGGTTCAGCCCTAGAGGGGAACCAGCTTGCGTGAGCACTTTCAAAACCAAGCCCTTTAAGTGTGTCATCTCATCTGAGCCTCCTGGAGGTGGACTGTCACCCACATGCCACAGAAGAGACAGCTGAGCCACCGACCCATCAGGTAGCTTGCCCAGGGAGCCACGACTACAACGTGGCAGAGCCGGGGCTCAAACCCACGGACACACTCCTTCTGCAACCCCAGATCCCCGCAGGCTCTGAAACGCAGTCCCCTCACCCCCCGCAGCTATGGCTCACTGATCTCTGGCTAGTAATCACGTCGTCCTTCTGCAAACAGTTGACCAATTCCTCTCTCTGGATCTGTACTGATTAGGATACATTTTGGCTGCTTTAACAGATGCCCCCAAAACACCGGATTACGTAAGATAGCAAGGTTTTTCCCTCGCTCATGAGAGTCTGTGCATCAGCAGTCTTGGCTCCTGTGCTGGTGACCGAGGTTCTTTCTACCTTGCTGTTCTGTGATCCTCAACACCCACCTTCCATCCCATAGTCAATGTGGCTGCCCCAGCTCCTGCCATCACAGCTGACATCCAGCAGTAGGTACAGGGAGAAGGGAAGAGGGAAGCCACGTCTCTTTTCTCTAGGGGCAGGACCCGGCAGTTACACGGGTCACTTCTTACATGTCCCTGGCAAGGATCTGGTCGGGTAGCTGCACGCAGCTGCAAGGGGGCTGCAAACTTGAACAGGCAGCCATGTGCCCAGCTTGAATTCAGGGTTCTCTTACTTTAGGAAAAGAGGAGAATGGATATTGGGGGGCAGCTAGCAATCTCTGCCACTAGAACACATCTCTCCCCCCTCCCAGGACCATGGTGAACCAAGGTCATGGGTAAAAGGCAACAGCAGACTTCAGGGGGAGGGAACAGGAGATCTGAGGAGGAATCCAAGGTGGCTGCCTGGGGGAGGCAACATCTGGGCCAAGCCTTGAAAACAACTAGGGGTTGGGATGGAAAGGAGTTCTAGAAGGAGAAGATGGTAGAACTAGTAGATGGAGCATGTGCAGAGAAATTGTGGTTCAGTGTGACAAGCAGGAACTTGGAGGCAGAAGCTCTGGGTTCAAGTCCAGACGCTGAGTCAGCATAGCGAGGTGCCCAGTCTCCCTGAGACTTGGTTGGCTCCCCATTGAGAGGCTGATGGCCTCCATCCCACCTCCTCGCAGGCCCGTGAGGAGGCAGGTGCCTGGCACTCGGCGGAGTCACTGCTATGATGTTTCCATGGTGGGCCGTCGGGCTGGTGGTGGGCAGGGGCAGGAGGTGAAGCTGCAAAGGGAAGCTGGGAGGGGCCCCCCCCAGAGGCCAGGTCAAGTGGTTTGGATGTTATTCAGAAGCAGTACGCAGTTGCATGGCAGGGCGGTATCCTGAGCAGAGAGCAGCTCTGCAAACATGACTCTAGATGATGGAGAGGAGGAGGTGAGGTCAGAGATGAGGAGGCCCGGGAGGAGGCAGCTACGAAGTCCCCAGACACACTACATGGTGAGGCCACCTGAAGCCAGGAGGCCATGCAGGCTGACCAGGCATCTGGGAAGACCACCCCAAGGAGGCAGCCCCAAAGTTGTGCCAGCCGGACAGGGCAACGAGGTGGCCTTGCCCCACGGGACCAGCGTGGGAAGGAGGGATGGGCTGAAGCCAGGGAACGCCCAGGACAGACAGGCCCCGCCTCCCCCTAGAGATGCCCTTCCCCCAACCACTCAGAGCACCCCCAGGAGCAGACACTGTGCCTAGAACTGCACCCACATCCTTGCTGACCCCCCAGCAACCTCCAAGTTGCTCCCAGTTTACAGAGAGGAAACCTGAGCCCAGGGAAGGCTGATCACTTCACCGAGGCCACACAGCAAGGACTTGGGCTCCGTGGTCAGACCCAGAGTACCCAGCACTATGGGTCCTTCTGGGGCTTTGAGATGTCCTTCAGAAGTACACCATCATCCCCAACTCAGGAAAGCTTTCATCCTGAAAAAGGGATGAAGACCAAGAACTGTTTTATCCACGTCACATCCTCAAGCAGGAAGAGTTACCCCATTGAACAGAAAGGCAAACTGAGGCCAGAGAGGTGAAGTCCTGTGCCCGGGTCATACAGCCAGTGGGCGACCAGTAGGATTTGCATCCAGGTCTCTGACTCGCCCTGGTTCCCATGATCCTCCTCCTCCCTGAGACCTCTCTCCCCTCCCCCACCCCCTCCCCCGCTGCTTTCCTGGCTCTCTCTCAGGGAAGAGAACATGCTCTGAGTCTCTGTTTCCCTGGGAGAAATCCATTTTCAGAATCTGGAGGTGTTGAAATGTGTTCTTTTTTCCTCTCCAAAGAGCCCTTCTTGAGGACAGAGGTGCCCCGAGAATCCCTCTGAGGCCACCACCAGCCAGGCTAGAGCCCGGGGCTGCCCATCGAGGAGGGCATGGCCCCAGCAGTGGGCTCCGAACAGGGTCTCGGGGAGGTGACCTTATCCATCCTGGCACAGAGGACGGCTGGGCTGCTCCAAGAGATCGGGACATGCCTGTGACCTCCAGCCCCAACCTCAGAAGACACTCATCTGCCCTCCCGTCCAGCTGCTGGGCAGGGGCACTCCTGTCTCCCCAGAGTGAGGCGGTCACTGAGCCCACCTGCCGGGCCGAGGTACCCAGGGCAATTCCGTGCTGTCTCCACCAGACACTCCCTCTTTCAGTGACAGCTGGGCGCATGATGGTCACAGGATTCTCGTGCCGTAAAGGTGCACAGGCATTGCTGTGAGCATCTGCTAACCCACAGAGCCAGCCCTGGGGGAGCATGGTTGTGGGCACAGGGGGTCCCTTGCAGAGTGAAGAAGGGAGGGAGGGGGCAGGTGTGAAGGAGATACAGAGGGGAGGAAAGGAGGAGGAAGGAGGAAGGGAGAAGGGTGGGGAGAGGAGAGAAGGGGGGGGGGGGGAGGAGGAGGGAGAGGAGGGAATGAGAGAAAGAGGGGAAAGGGAGGGGGAGGGGAGGGGAGAGTGGGGGAGGGAAGAAGAAAGTTGGGGAGGACTTGGCTTCCCCACACGTGCACATGCTTCTTCTTCTTCTGGCCTTTGCCCCAACACACTCCCACTGCACCTGTCCAAACACTTCCCAGCCTGCCCCTTTCAGAATCTGCCTTGGTCCGAGGTCTGGCATCTCTGCCTCCATCTTGGCCATTGCTCACCACACAGGCATCAGTGACCACAGCCTCCTATGGCTAGATCGGGCTAGCCTGGGCTTCCAGTCCCTCCCCTGGGGTCTGCAAAGAGGCCCACCTGCTGACCACCCACGTCCACTGGTGACCCATGGCAGGCCTGAGGTCTTGGGGCGCAGTTCCCAGAGTTCCTAGAGCCTATGCCCCAGAATCGCGGACTCATCGGCTCCTCAGCTTAAGCCTAGAAGGGCCCAGCAAGGCCAAGCTACCTGAGGCCCACCCCCAGGCCCCCATGGCACCCCAGGAGCAATTCTTGGTCTCAGTCCCAAGCCTTCCGGGCAAGAAGCAGGCTCCCCTAGGAACCACAGGACATTAGGTGAGGACGCTCATGGGCTGACCCCATGGGAACCTCCTGCAGGGAGCCTTGGGGGTATTCTGCCTGTCCCCCTCCGCCCCTCAATCCAAATGGCTTAACCATAACAGGCTTCTGTTCCACATAAAGCACCCCGCCCAGGAAGTTCCCCCCTGGCAGGGAAGGGAGGCAAAGTGATGGACCCTGGCTCAGAGGGACTCCCACACCTACCTGGCCCTTCTGCCCAAGGACTTACCCAGCAGGCCAGCTGACAGGTGAATGGTAGGGTCATCAGAGTCACAGGAGATCACACACCCAACTCCTGCACCCCTGCACTCCCCATCCCCACTAAAGGGAGCCTGTAGAAGCTTCTGGAAAGAGGCAAATGTTAGAGGCAGGGACTAGGCCTGCCTCCCAGACTCTTCTTTCTCTCTTTCTTTGTCCCCAAGACCCCCTGACCCCAAGCCCTGGCCTGGAAGCTCCTTCACAACTCACCAAGCCCATCCCCATCACATAGGTGAGGACAGAAGCCCAGAAGGGCCGGAGCGTTCCCCAAAGGACTTGTCAAGTGCACTGTGGGCTGAGTAGCCCGCAGTGCCATTTGGACAACAGGTGATGTACCTCCCTCCCTGTCCCTGGAGCCGGCAGTCCTCCAGCGCTGGGCTGTGAGCAGGGAGGGGCAAGGGAGAACCTGAGACCCCACAGGAAAACGTCATCCCTCATGACAGGGCTTCCCCGTCCGACAGGCCGGGCTCTGGTCCAGCATGGGCACGGACACCAGGAGGGCAGGGGTGGGCGTGCATCCCCTGCCAGGGGCCCCAGGTTCCAGTCCTACTCTGTCCCTGTGGCAGGCACTCCTTCACACCTCCCTGTGCCCTGTGCCATGCCAAGAGCTCTGTAGTGCCTCCCCCATGACTTCCCTGAGCCAAGGGGATATGAGCAGGCACGCAGTGAGTGGCGACTTCCCTCAAGCTCGTCGTGCATGGGGGCTGTGTTTTTCTGTGCCCCTGCCGTTCCTACCGGAGCCGGCACGGGCAAGCCGGCCAGAGGGTGAAACACGTGGAGCAGAGCCGAGCCGCGGCCATCCCCATGGGGGCCATCCTCGCTCAGCCAACACCAGCCGACAACTGGGCACGCCAGGAGCCCGGCAAGATCAGCCAACACCAGCCGACAACCGGGCACGCCAGGAGCCGGGCAAGATCAGCAGGCTGCCTAAGCCCAGGCCAGCAGATCCCACAGCATGTGACCAACAAGCACATATCGCTGTGCAGTGACTTGTTACCCAGCATTACCCTGGCAACAGATGGCTGACAGAGTCCCTAACTCACCAGGTAAGACCACCCGCTCTGACACACATCTGTATATCCCCTCAAGCAACAAGGCTCAGAGAGGCCACACTGGGAGTGGGCACAGAGCCAGAAGCTCTCCTGGGACATGACCCTGTGGTGTGCCAGCCTGGCAGACAGGTGAGTCAGGCCCAGCCTGCCCTCAGGGAGCCCGTGGTCAGTGAGGGGTACACAGGTAACCAGAGGACTCTGATCTGGGTATTTTGGAAAGTAAGGAGGAGGGGACAGGCATGCCAGTTCCTGAAGGATGAGGCCAGTTTCTGCAGCTGGAGGAGGAGGAGACAAGGGGCCTTTCTTGGTGGGAGCCATATGGTCACCCCCCGACCATGGCCCATGGCACCCTGACTCCGGCAGTGCATGTGAACTTCACCCTTGCTAGAGCTAGACTGCTGCCACCCCCTTCCACCAGATCGACCAGACGCAGCAAAGGAAAAGCAGTCACGCACAGCTGACTGCTGCTTCTCCAGCCCCTGTGTGCCCCCTGAGAACAAAGAGAACCCCGCCTGACAGTGAAGCACCAGAGACGCAAGCTGAGAGCCCGGGGAGGCAGGGCCCTGGCAGCCGCTGTTGAGCACCTGGACACAGCTGTGCCTGAAGGCGTAGCTTCGCCTGGATTTTGTCACTGTCTAGAGCCAGTAAATTCCTTCTTAGCTCGAGTTTGAACTGAGCTTCTGCCATGTGCAAACCTAAAAGGCCCTATCAAAACACAATTACTGGGACAGGGAGGCATCCGGGGGCCAAAAAGCTTCACAGAGATGGGCTTCTGTGAGGAGGAAACCCCACCTTAATGACACCGCTGTGTCCAGGCAGCGTTCCAGCAGGACCTTTTGTGGGGAAGGAGTGGACCGAACTGGACACAGGCCCCTGAAGTGGCCCAGAGCAGGAGCTCCCGGCCATCCCCAGGAGCGGTTCTGACAGTGCACAGTGTCAGGGCGTGTGGTGGGCTCGGTGCCGCCTGTCACTCTTATTTACAGAGCATCCCCATGCACCGGGCTCGATCCCAGAGCAACAACTCTTCTGCGAGTCAGGGCTGAAAGCTCTGCCCATTTCACAGATCACTGAGATGGAGGCACAGAGAGTTCCGGTAACTTGCTCAAGATCACACAGCTTGGCTGTGGCAGAGGGAGTGTGCAGACAGAGCCATGGGAACGTAGCCTTTCCTGCCTTTTGTGTCCTTCACCTGCTCTAGAAGGTCCGATGGAAGATGAGGAGCTGTCTGTGCCTGCGTGTGGAGGGAGACCCAGAGCACCCCCTCCCTGAGCAAGCCTTCCCCTCCCCGGGCCCCCGGCCAGGCTGGGGGGGGGCTCACTCTGTGTGCCCAAGGCCGCCGTGGGAGCCTGGCTTGCACCAGGGCTTCGGGGCGGGCCCCCAAAGAACAAAAGGTTCAGGAGGACGCTCTCAGCCTAAAGCAGCATCACCCGCGGGCACACTGGTCCGTGGCCTGGCCACGCCGCCCCAGGGCCCCTCTCCTCTCCGAGCTGCTCCCGCCCCGCCCGCAAGCCATGGTCCCCTCTCTGGGCCCTGGCACACGGCCCTGGGGTGTCCGCGCCCCAATGATCCCGGGACTCGGAGCCGAAGGCTGGCCCGCCGCAGAAGCAGCGCTGCTGGGATTGCGACCAGCTCCGCCACATGCACACAGCACACTTGGCAGAGCCGGAGGGCCATTTTTAGCCTTTGCACGCTGGGAACCGTAACCACGCCGGGTTTAGCACTGGGTAAGATCTGCCACGGGTCCCAGGCCCGTGTGGGGGACGCTCAGGTGGCTCTGTGTCCCCAGGGGGAAGCGGACCCTTCCTCTTATTTTCACCTTTTCTTCTCACTTGTGGTAGCCCTGGGATCCCGTGGTTTCCCACAAGAGGCTTGAAATGCAATTTGGATCAAGGTTGAGAACAAATAAGCAGACACGCACACACGCACGCATACACCTGGCATGGCCCCGCACACACGACGCGTTCATGACTCAGGCTCCCCTCTCAGTTGAGAAAATGGAGGCTCAGAGAAGCAAAGGGACTTGGGGTGTCTCTCAGCTGGCTGATTATACCTCACCTTTTTCCAGAGAGGGTCAGAAATGGGCACAGCCGATCGCCTCAGGGAACCGCGGAGGGGCCGCCCCCCACGCGGGTGACCCAGCACCCCTCTGGCCCCAGGAAGGCCCCGGGCATCCATGCAGGACCTCTGGCAGGCACCGGCTCCCCCTCCGGAAGGGCCTGGCCGCGCATGAGGGAGCATGGCGGATGCTCAGTTGGGGCTGCAGTCATGGCAGGAACACTGGTGCCCAGGGATTGGGGGGCGGGGTACAAACGTGAGGGCCCAGAGCTGTGGCAGGGGCGGGGCAGGTGAAAGAAAAGCTGGGGGCAAGTAACAAGGCCAGAGATGCCTTCCGTCCTCCAGTGTGGGTCTCACCAGCCCCAGAGCAGCATGCAGGGGCAGGGCAGGTCCTATAAAACTTACTAGAACCTTCTGGAGCTGTGGAGAGCCAGCACAGGGAAGGCATTGGGAAGTAGCCACCCAATCCTCTTGCAGTGCCGATGAGGCCCGAGAGGAGGGATGGGACATGCCCAGGTCAGACAGCAGGTGGCCTGGTTGTCACCTCCAGGGCTTTCTCCCCCCCTTGGCCAGGAGTCCTGGGCCTCTAACCCTGGAATGCCACCCAAACCCCTGCTCCATCCAGGCCCTGGGGCCCTGCGGAGCTCTCAGGGCCTGGCTCCCAACCTGTCCAGCCACCGGGAGAACTCCACCAGCTCTCCCCGTCCTACCTCCAACCCCCGGGAGGGGGACAGCGGGGGCCTGAGGAAGTGTGGACAGCTGCTGTCTTAAGGACCCCTCTAAGAGCAGATCAGTGAGCCCTCAGCCACTGCTCCCCTGTCTAGCCCAGCCAAACTGGAGTCCGAAGAGATGGAAGGAAGTTGGGAAAGAAGTCATTCTTGAAGTAAATGACATGTGTGAGCACAGTGATGGCAGGCCCAGGTCCCCACGGGATGGCCTACTCACCCCAGGAAGGGAAACGGACTGACCCAGTGGCCAGAGGATGGGAGGATGACTTAGGCAGCATGCCCACGGACACGTCCCAGAGACTGTGCTCTGCAGGTCCTGCAAGGCCTCCCTGGGCCCTGACTGCCTACCCGCCCTACTTCGCTCACTGCCGCCAGTAGGCAAAAGGGCAGAATGAAATACCTTGGAATCCTCCTGAAACAAGTTTCCAGTAAGTCCACACCACACTCATTCACTCATTTCACGAAGGTTTTATTGGGCTTCTCCTGGGTTCCGGGAGCAGGTCCCCATGCAGGATCCCAGCTGGGATCTGTCCTCAGGGGGAGCCTGAGCAGCAGCAGGGACGGAGACGGAGGTGAAGCGCACCCCTCCTGAGGCTCAGCAGGAGGGGAAGGCCGAGGGTGGAGGACACAGGAGGGCAAGGAGGACAAGGGAGGTCCCAGCTCCCTGTGAGGGTGGGTCAGGCTGAACACGGGCAGAAGTGAAGGGGTAGAGCAGGAGGGGAAGGAGAGCCGCCAGGAGGGAGCATGAGGGGAGACTGAGACAGGACAGCATGTGGGAATTCCCAGAAGCCAATGGAAAGGAAGACAAAGGGTCGGTGGCCAAGGAGGGCTGAGACCCCGGCAGCTGAGTCACCATGAGGCTGGGCAAGGGCTCAGCTAGTTCTCGGACACTTTTGGCCAGGTGTGCAGGCTGGCCCACCTCCTCCCGGGGCTTTAGGAGGCCCTCCTGCCGCGTGGCCCAGCCTGCTCCCATGGGAAGTCTCAGCAGCCATCTCCCTGGTCACTGGGAGTTGCTCACCAGGAGAAAAGCAAAGGCTGTGCCCATCCGCCCACCAAGCCCCACATAGGGCACTGTGGGGGAGGGGTCAGAGCCTGGGCAAACCCCCACCCCCAGGCCTTCCCCCCCCCCCCCCCCCCCCCCCCGGGGGAGACAGCCCCGTGAGAATGGCCTGGGAAGCAAGAAGGCCACCCAACCCTCCCTTGGCTGAGCCAAGCCCTCATCGCCTGTCCCCTCCCCCCACCCCCTTCCAAGTTGCTCCTGGACACCAGATGGACCCAGTTCAACTTGTCCTTCCTTTTCTTTCCCCTGCCCGCCCCCTGCTGGAGCTGTGAGAGGGCAGGCAGGAAGGGGGGCAGGCCAAGCCAGCCACAGAGGCTTGGGGAACAGCCCCAGCTCCAAGCCTGGTGACCCCAGCGCAGAGCCTGCCAGGCCCACTGGGGCCAGGCCTCTGGGCCTCGGAGCCAGACTCTCACTGCTGACCCCCAGGACAGGTCAGGACAGGATGAGCAGCTGGTAGGAAGGGCCAGGTCCAAGGCGAGCTGGTGTTCTGCCCTGGGGAGAGGGAAGGAAGGTGGAGCATGGACTCTCAGGGAGGCGAGAGAATTCAGGAGAGGGAGAAGAGAGGGATGGAGTAAAAGTTGCCAAGCCTGGGCCTGGCTTCCAAAGGCCTGGACCTGGGGTCTGTCCTCACCTGCACAAGCGGCTCTGGGAGCCAGACAGGTCTGAGCACCTTGCCCAATGTTCTGGAATCCTGAGGTATGGAATGCAGCCTATCAGCCCAGGAAACAAGCAGAGCCCCCAGAGCAGTGACAGCCCTAGGGACAAGTGCTGCTCTCCAGAGCCTCCCTGGGGCTGGATGGGGTGCGGGGTCAGGGCGGCTGGGAGGGCCAGCTGGTGAGGGGACCAAAAGGACCCGTATCCCATGTGCCCCAGACTACTCCTTCCACACACGCACCAGCTCCACCCCCAGATCCCAGGCAGCACAAAGGGCTCTCCCAGCCCAAAGTGGCTTTTTCATTTTCTGAAACTCAAATATGGGATGGGGGAGGGCTGCCCCATGGCCCTGTCCCAGCTTCTGCGGGGG